>NC_052638.1:13522569-13824194 GCF_016161935.1 Mauremys reevesii | reverse complement strand
GTTCAACAGAAGCCAGAATTCAAGAGGGTGCTTTTTTTCCTACCACTTCTTATATAGTCTAGTAATAACACTTTGCACTTATTCAACTACTAAAAGTATTTTTAAGCCAAGAGCGAGAGAGCACGAACTAAACCAAGAGGCTAAAATTAGCTAATCTGCAGAACTAACTGCTCTCCTTGGATACCAAGTTATCATTTAGTACTATGGATTTGTATTATGGTGATGTCTATAGGCCCCAGTCATAATCAGGGCTGCATTATGATAGAAGATTTTTCAGGTGTTCTAAGATGGGCTCCTGAGCAGTTGCCTGAGGTGATATCTACAATAGTGGTTTAGGTACTGGTGTATCCGTGCAAGTGCAGATCCCTAATGCTGACACTTTACATCAGTGCAGCACAATTTGCACTGATGCAGTTTGGTCTGGTTTCAAACTGGGGTAAATCTGATTCGTAATGGGCTACTTAAACTGACTGAAGTCATATCTAGACTAGGATCGGTACAGCTACACCAGTGGCAGAAACCCAGTGTAGACAAGGGCTAAGTCTCCCAGGAGCACAACAGGAAAGGGAAATTGGATGCTTTCCCTGCATATACTTCTATTCTCCAGAATAGTCAAGATTTTTCAATCAAAGCGACACACTTTCTCCTCTTCATTGGTTTTTCTACCATGCTCATAGTGAATTTGTCCTTTTTCCAACAAACTCAAGTGTTCTGTGTAATCTGTTAAATAGTTTGTTCCAGCCTATGATTTATGGTCAAAAATCTTCAGAGCTCAGATAAGCTAGCTAGACAATCCAGTGACATTTTGGTGCACCTTGCTACTTCAAAGGATCCTACTCCTCCTTCCTTGACAGGCTGCTGCCATTCAAACCTTCATCAGAAAGATACGCTGGATGAGTGGAAAGCTCAGGAGTGGAAAGCTCACATCTTTACTGAGGAGAGAGTAGGTTCTGTTAAGTTCTGGAGAATAAGTGAAGTGTTGGGCTGTGTTCAGCGGAATTACTCTTGGAACTGCTTTGGGCTAGAAATCGGGCTGAATCACTCTTAAGTCTCAGGATTTATGGGGTGAGATTCTCTAAAAGGAGAGTGGGCCAAGGTGGTGTTCTGCTATTTTTGTGCCCGACCCAGCCTGGGCTGTTTTGGGTCTGAGAGGCCCCAGTGTAACTGACAGCCTTGGGACTCATCTATGTTACGGCATCCTGTCTCAGCTGCCCTATAGTCCACAGTTCTGCCCTGAACCTCTGCAGCCCTGCCCTGACACACTTTTCCTGCTTCCAGCCCCACCACCTATGCCAGAGTTTGCAAGGAGGTACTCAGGATGCAACCTGATGGCCATCTTCTGCACTTCCTGCACCAGAGGATTTCTCCCCCAGCCGGATATGGGGCTTATACGGTCAGTTTATGCTGCTCTAGTCCTTTTACACATCATAGAGGGGCTGGAGTGGGGATGAAGAATTCACTCCTGCTACTTGCCCCTTTGAGATTCCTGCAAACCCAGACACTGCCTTATTCCTTCGGTGGGACATCTGGAATTGTCATGCAGAAGCTGTATTGCATTTGTGTTTGGATTGAAAACTGACACCGCCTTAAGGAGCAATCAGGCTTTCCCCCTAATTTATATTTTACAAGTGAGCAAGATTTTACTTTTCAAAACTTCCAGGACATTTATCTTCTAGAAGACTGGAAGAAACTTTGCTTTAAAAACACTAAATACAAGTAACTGAACACTGGTAACAACAGTAGAGTGGCCTCCAAGGTGAACACTAATAGCAATTATACACCATGCATTTTGTGAACACATTATTTTATAGATTAAGACCCAGCAGACATGCCTCTTCTTTCTGTAATTTATTTGTCCAATTACTACCAATGGGATTAACTCTTATTTTTTCCTTTCTCGAGAAGGCTTAATCCCACTGTCCTGGATAAGATCCCTTTTACTGGATGCTGGCAACAATTAGAATGTCATGCACACGATTTCCGTTTGCAGAAGGCTGCCGCCAGCGCCCACATGCTGGCTGGGATGAGAAGTTCCAGCACAAGAAAGGAGAAAAGTTATCATATGATAGAAGACTTGTTGATTTCCTTGCCACCTTTTGTGCTAAAGAAAATAAACCATTTGCTCCATCAACATATGCTACCAATAAGTTGGTCTAATTAATGGCAGACCACTGAGAAACTGAGAAGTGCTTTTTATCAGTGCAGAAAAGAAGCATGAGTTGGCTTCTAATGTTTAAAGTTACTTAAAGGAAACTACCTAGACATGCTGAGCTGTGAACTCTGCTTGTCGTTCAGGGGGAGGAGGGGAAGATAACACTGGTTTTATTTCAACTGATGCCAGGACACATAAGAAGGAATATTAAGCACATTTGTATGAAAGCAGCATGACACTTCCACTTCCCTGAAATGTGTTTTCTTCATAATGCCAGTGGCTGATACAAAGCACAGTCAAGAAAGTTAATTCAAAAGATTTATAAAAGGTTGAATAACTACACTTGTATCTATGAAGCTTTTTTAAAAAAAATCATTCTGTCAATCAACACAACTACCCACTGGCTTTGCTGTTCCCTAAAACCAGCATACTTTTAGATAGCTCAAAGTGAACAATGCTATCTCGCATGATGATCTGAAAGTTAGACAAATCAGTTATGTACAGGAAGGGTAATCCTGTCTTTATTAGCTATGCAAAGCTCTTGCCAAAATATAAAGAACAAGATATTTAATTGAAATGGTTGTGTCCTATCACCCAGGATCTCAGGTTTATACAGTCAAGATTAGAACCAAGTGAATGGATTGATTAGAAGTTTAAGTGTTTATTTATCTTCATACACTTAGAAAAATTGAACATCCATTTCTCCAAAAGAAACTGATGCAGAGAAAAAATGAGTAGAAACAAAATTTCAAAATGTTGAGGTGTGGCTTGGAAATTCATGGTGAGGTTAGGCATTTTGTAAAACTTACAATAAATAACTTTATAGCTTTCCTTCCCAAGAATCCCAAACTACTTTACATAAAGAGGTGGACATCCATCCACCACAGAAATACAGCCACACTTGGATTGAGTCATGGAAGCCATTCTGAACAAACAAAGCGAGTTTGGGAGAGTTTGGGGGAGATGGAAGATTTTTTCTCTCTTTTAAAACTGAAGCAACAGGTGGAAATGTAGGTAGGAAAATGATAACATTTAAATAAATATAAAGAATACTGGATGGTGGTGGAAGATAAATAGCAATCAGATTTCTATCTCAAAGGACTTAAATCAAAGTACTTGTGCAAAGAAACTGAATGTATCCAGAATAGGATATGGACAATGAAGCCAATTTCCCACCATGTTCAAAACTACTTTCACATTAGTATTCCTTCCTATACAGAGATAGTGATGAGGCAAAATAAAGGGTGTTAGAAATGATGGTACACATCTCAATATGCAGGGGTAAAGATCCCTTGATACATGATTTTCTGATATTGATATAGACCTTGAGACTGAGTTTTGTCACTAAAGAATTTAAGGAAGGAAGTTGTCAGTGCCAAAATATGAATTAATATCTATTCCAATGGCTTAATATGCAAGTATTAATATATTTCTAATTTATATTCTGAGAGCTTTCCCCTTGAAATAACTTTTCACCAGACTCCTACAGCAGGTGTTCTCTTTCTTCCATAAAACTTGAGAATGTAACTGTAATGATTTTCCAAATAAAAAGTGAAAGGCTATCAGTACAAATCTCAGTTTTTATCCCATTGAGATATTATTATGGTAATAGTAATAATTCCATAGGGGAATTACTTAGAATACCCACTCAGCTCTGACTTGACCCAGCTCTCACTAAGATGATACTTTTCCTAAGTTGGAAGAATTTATTTTCATTTTTCAGCTGAGCTCATCTGATCAAAATGCTTCATTGTGACAGAGAGTTCATTGCTGCTGTGCAAATTGTAGTCATCACTAATGACCTGCTGTTAGGAGCCAGGCACTGCTATGCAAGATTCAGCCAACTAGTTGGGAGCAGAATTTTCAAATCAACATAAATAGTTCATTATGTTTGGTCATTACCAATGTTTACATTTAAAGGCCCTTCATGGTAATTTGTCTACTTTAATACAGATTTAATAATGAGGTATGGATCCAGATGCTAGGAATACAATGCAACTTGTTTGTTAGTACACAGGGAATCAGGACATGCAGGCTGTTTGTTCTAAATCTTACCATTCCATTAGGTTGCTGAATGACCTTGGCTAAGACAGTTAACTTTACCTGGAAACCAACTGGTAACCAATGCAGATCATAGAGCACAGGTGTAAACGATCACCTTCAGAAAATATTGCTAAATAGATGGACCCCTGCATTCTGGATTAGTTGGAAGGTGTAACCCCATGAATGGCAGTAATCCATCCTCATGATGACAAAAATAACTGTAGCAACAACTGATGTGTGAAAGAAATGAATGCAGCTCCTTGCCAGTTAGAGATATCAGAATTGTCCATTTCTACCCGACCATGCAGAAACAGCAGGGGTATTCAGCAAACCAATGAAAAACTTACCTCTTCAACTTATTTTTTCCTTCAGTAAGTTCTTACACACAAACACAAACATGAAAGACAAACAGTCTAAGGAAGTTATTTACCTCTGGCTGCTTGGAAGAAAGTGGGAGATTATTGCCATTGGGTTTTGTTTGTTTGTTTTGTTATTGATAAGTACCCCCAACTAGGGTGATGGCCACCATAGAAAAATTGAGTTTAAACCAGTAAATCAAATTACGTAGATCAAATTCAGGTGCCACCTCCAGGTGAACAAAATGAGGGGCATACCCTACAATTGGAAATGCACAAACACACACACAGCTGGATATTTACACACAAAAAAGAGAGGAACTGGGTATGTACACACACAAACACAACATTTAGGCTTTACTTTGATATCTCAGTTATGTTTGTGCATAAAGAAAGAAAATATATTTCAAAGTTGTAAAATGTTTATGATCTGCGCAAACTCTATGCCCTATAACATGTCCAGAGCTTTGTAGATATTCAAAGCACTGTACAAATAATGAATTAAATCTTATTCTCTTTCCCCCACCACCTTTAAAATAAGGACGTTGATACTTGCTTAATTCAAAGTCATAACTGATGCCAACTGGGGAAACAGGTTAACTGACTTTTCCAAGGCTCCATAACAAGAGAATGAACAACAGGGAATATACTTTGAGTTAGTTTTACTTGCTCGGTTCTTGGTACTTAATATCTTTTCAGGTGGAGGTAAAAACCCAACCCTATTAAGTGTTTAACATTCACATAATACTGAACTTGGCCCATTGAAAACTATAGAATGGTAAAAAGCTTTGTATAATCAGAGTAGTCAAGCATGTCTAAGTGGAAAAATCCAATACTGGTATGGTATAGAGTAAGCATTTCAGTCTAAGACTCTTCATTAGGTAATAATTCATGTCACACAGTAATGTTATATTTATTTTAGCTTGACAGGCATATCACTAATTTGGTTGCATTATTTAATGTCACATTCTTTGACCTAAAAATATGCCTGAGATTTACTAAATAGAGGACCACCCATCTGTTTTTATACCACACCCTTCATTATAAGTGACTGCCAGTCTACCACCACCTTTCATGAATATAAAATCATTTGAGAGGGGCAAAAAAGACACATTCTTTCCCATAGTTTTCAAAAAGTTTGGTTGTTTTAAAAACCCTTGGGTTTTATACAGAGCCTGGTTCAGTGAACACATTAGATGCAAAAGGACATGTCATATGTTCTACTGTAGCACTGGATTTTAACTTTTCAAAGAGTTGTGTTTTCAAACCAGTTATTGTAATATTTGCAGAAAAATACTATTTTGCTTTGGTTACATGGAGTATCACCTACTTAATTAGGTTTAAGAAGAGGAGAGGTACACAAATATTGGAACCACCTACAGGCCACATTTAGGGACAACTGCCAGGAGAGATCAATATATATGCACACAAGGCCAGATTCTGCACTCAACTGCATTCTAACCAGCTCCAGGCATGCCACCAGTGAAGTGAGGTTTCCAGGTCAACAAATTGGTGCAAAGAATCTTCTATGGCATGACAAGGGGAGGGAAGTGCTAGCCAGCAACCTATTCCCAGGCTTCAACCTTACCTCAAAAGTTGTTTTAATTAATACCTGAATGGGTGGAATTGACAAACTTAGCAGGAGGACACCACAAAGATTTAATGTACTGGAGGCAAGATTGCACTCCTATTCATGCATGGATTTGCCTCTGGCTGCAAAAGAATTATGCTCCTTCTCCTGGCACTGCAGAAGGCACCCTATGGTGCTGGGTATTTGTGTGGGAAAGAAGAGAGCAGAGATGGAGAGAATGTGGTTGGGACACAGCCAACTGACAAACAAGTTAATGCAGACCAAGGCTTTTCCATTATCCAGACCTCTCTTGCATTGGGAAACCTCTTTTTAGTGAGGTTCTAGGGGTAGAGCTGGACAGGAGCCATCTTAATGAACCCCACACTTCCAGTGAGTCAAAGGATGCCAGCCACAAAGACAAGGCAGAAACATGAGGTTGCCTCCAGCTTCCTATGGATCATCTGAGGCCAGCAAGTTTACTCCTTCCCCCCAGAACAGAACAATCTGGGGGAGATTTGACAAAAAAAAATCACATGGTGTTTTCCCTCTTGTAAGGACCTTCCTGCAGTTTCTCTCATAAATGCTATTTTGACTTGGCTCGGTGAGAGGTTGATTTGAACCTCGGCTCCTGAAGTAGTTTATGGTGAGAAACGAAGTGGCTGGAGACTGGAACACGTGTGCTTTCTACAGCTCAAAGAGCTCTAAACTGTACTGGTTTTGCTATCTGGTATGTTATCTCTACAGAAGTGTAGATATTATGACTAAATACAGACTAGGATAAGCTATCCCATGCGTGGGTCTACTTGTTTCTCTTCCAGTAAGGAAATAACCCACTGCTGGAGTCCAGACCTTCTTGGCAGCTTGGAAGCCATGATAATGCAAATTCTGTCTAAAGGCAAACATCTGCTCTGCTCATTATTCAGAGCTTACAATTTCTACAAAGAACAGGGAGGCAGAAATATGTCTCCATATGTGAAGGAATGGTAATAGAGTGCCAACTCTCTCTTCTCAAGTCATGGTATAGCTAGTCCATACCAGTACTAGTGCTACAATGGGATATGTGTACTCAGCAAAATTAGCATACCCAGCAAAAGGATTTCTATGGGAGAGGTTGTCTTAGGGGAGATACAATTTTAGTGGGTGGAAACCTATTCCAAGGACACTTAACATTACAGTGAACAAAATAGTAAATATATGCCATTGGGAACAATCCTGTATTGGCAAGGAAATGAACACAGTTATCTTAATTCCCTTCTTTCTCCATTACATTTTCCTCTCCAAGAGTATAAATTAAGATGATTCCTTATGTTTCTGAAGCAGAGTTGTCATTAGCAGCATCCATTCTAGGGATGTTTATGTTACTTTTACAGTCCAAGTTCCACTACATTATTGTGGATGGTTATTTGGAAGAAGTTTTCCCTCTAGGGATACTATTATTGTACTTCATCTCTTTCGTATAATAGTCTAACAAATTGGAAAAATAAGCAAAGATAAAGTGGAGTTTCATGAATACATTGTTCAAGAACTACAGTACCCTGCAAATTGCACAGCAATATTTATTGGCACTTGTGCTAAAGTTGATAAGATCTATTGGGTTCTTGGAAAAATAATCACTTCAGTCTTGTTATCAGAGGACCGAATCTGGGTCAACAGATGCATTTTGGATATGCACCAATTCTTAAATGATTTAGCACTCTGATCTGTGGCTACAAAAAGCAATTTCCTACGTCAGCAGTACCCTCTGCCTAACGTGCAATTTCATCCCACTGCCTACATTTTTGTAATCATTAAAATGTTATAAAACATCTCTCGTAAAGAGAAGAAAGATTCTGATATATTACTATAATGTAAACCAGTGCTTTGGATTATGGTTTGATACTACTTCAGTTATTTATATGTGTTTCAACTGAAAACATCCAACTGGATTTCCAATATCACAAGATTAATCTCACTAAGACTTTATATATACACAGATGGTCAGACAAGAAAAATTAGGCAAATATGAAAAATTAATATATTCCTCTTGTATAATATAAACTATGATTTGTCTTGTGAAAGATTATAGCTGGAGCTACTAGTCCCAAGAAAAACTGACCTAGCAAGCATACACCCTCTCCTTTGTGGAAAGTTCTCCTTTCTCTTCCAGCTCAGAAGCTTGAAGAGCATCTTCCCTAAGACAAGAGAGATCTACAAGCATGAAAATGTGCTATTTTCCTCCTTGGATTAATTAGTATCTTATTTACTGACCTCATAAAGGAATAATTATGACCAGATCCTGCAATTTTTTTCACCCAAGAGGTCCAATGGAGTGAACTGCAGAATTAAGCCCAGGAATCTGATACCCAAAAAAACATTCTGAGCCAATGCATCCTGCTCACTGAACATGGTTAACGTTAAATGGTGCAATATACTTTAAACACCAAACAAAGCCTCATCATTGAGCAAGAGGATAAGAGTTGAGGTGGTATCATGGGTGGGCCAACAATTATCAGGATTTCAAAAAGTGTTTTTTAGGTGTTTGTTTGTTTGTTTGAAAGCAGGCAGGCCTAGGCTAAAACAGATGCCCAGGGGAAGTGAACTGTGTGCTGTGAAGGACATCAGACTGAACACTGACACACCAATTAGTGGCAAAATAACTGAGCCGCTAAAAGATAATGAATGATGCCAGAGCAGAGATCTCCGACACCATGTGGATCAGAAAGGTCCCAAATATCCAGAAAAAAACAAAACATGCTGACATCAAAATATTGGCAGCTTTCACTTTTGCTTTCATTCCAAGTCAAATGGGCAAACAACAGGCCAGCTTTCCAATCCAAGCTCAGTTCTCTAGCAAGCCATGTTTTGTAGCTCTAATTATATTTTTGCATTTGTACATGCGCTAGCTAGGTGACTGAGCAAGCTACATTTCAGCACGTATGTCCTTGTATGTAGAGACTAACCTCCGTCACAAACACAGCAGCAGAGTTCAGCCACTTACAGCTCCTAACAGGTGATCCTGCAGCTCTGCAATTTTGGTGGCTCTTGGACACGTTGCCTTTCCAGAGAAGGATGTGAGGCTCAGCAGTTCCTTTGGGGCTAACGAGACATAGGAGATAACTGGTTTATTTGCTTTCAGGAGGAGTGGGGGGACTATGCTTGTTTGAAAAGTGTTCTTAGTTCTGTTAATATTTTGCATATTTGGCTGTTTGCTCTTATTTCCAGTATTGGGGGAGCTAGTTTCTTTTGCTTCATTACCTTATTTACCTTTTGGACTTTTTCTCATCTTATTGTTGAAGATTACGTATTTGTTCATATTGGAATTTTTTCCCCACATGTTGCTCTGTCCAGAGCAGACAATTGTCAGTATAGCGAATCAGATTACTTCCTGTCATTATTGTCCAAATTAACCCAGATGTGGCCACAGAAATAGGAAAAAGCAGGCCTGATTCACATCTCATACTGGTTTCAGGCCAGTCCAACACTATGGGTCTAATCTTTGGTTTAATTGCACTAGTTTGTACACCATTGAGCTACTCTTGCTTTACGCTGTTTACAACAAGAGGACAATCAAATCAATTGACTTTGGTGCAGTTACCCCTGATTTACACTAGCGTCAGATGAGAGTTTTCTGCTAAGTCTGAATGCAGCTCAGTCTGAGTGCCACAGGGAACAAATTGTAGCTCCCTGGCTGCTTGGCTTCAGAAGTTAGAGCAACAGGGAGGTCCACTCTAACCTTTGCCATGGCAATAACTTTGTAAGGGAGTTTGTGCCAGTGGATAAGCAGGCATGGTCTTCCACTGTCCATATACCTCTCCTCCTGCTCAAGTGGGTGCTGTGGAAGATGGCTGACAGAAGAGTCCACCGCACTGCCTTCACTTGCTCTATGCCAGCAGACCTACCCCTAAACAGGGGGGAATACTCATCTGGTTAAAGTTTGCTTTGTGCTATACAGTGCAAAGTGATCATACAGACCAAAGAACTCAGCCCAAGTAATTTCCATCTTTTCAGCAGCTCTGAAAGTTATGTGTTAACAAGATATCAGAGAGTTTAGAGGGGCATCATTAACCCTAAATGCAGTATGTAGCCATGCAAGGATTCACACATAAGCTGGCAGTCACTCATTTACATTGCAGTCCTGTACTCTTGCAGTTAGAGCTCATGCTTTGGGCACATCTGGGTCTCAGACACTCCCTTCATATCAGGGGCAGCTCTAGGTATTTTGCTGCCCCAAGCACGGCAGGCAGGCTGCCTTCGGCAGCTTGCCTGCGGGAGGTCCCCGGTCCCGCGGATTCGGCGGCACGCCTGCGGGAGCTGCGGCGAAGCCGCGGGACCAGCGGACACTCCGCAGGAAAGCTGCCAAAGGCAACCTGCCTGCCGCCCTCACGCCGACCAGCAGAGCGCCCCCCGTGGCTTGCCGCCCCAGGCACGTGCTTGGAGCCGCCCCTGCTTAATATTTGAACCAGTCATATACTTTGAATTTCATTCTCCAGCGGTTGTTAGATTCTTGGGAACAAGAAGATTTGGCAGCTAAAATGCCTGCTGCAGAAACAATTGCAGGCAGGAATGACACAGGTAGGGAGCCAGGTAGGAGGAGGGAAGCCCTGAACACATCAGTTCCTGTCTTTGACTAGGGCACTAGCTCTTGTTCTAATTATTAAAGTACAACACAAGTTGGCCCAGTTAACTAATCATGTCAGAGACCCCAATTCAAGAGTCCCATTTGCTGGTCTGCCCCCAAACCTACTAATCTGAATCAAGACAAGCCTCAGACCATCAGTAGGAAGATGATAATTAAATATTTCATACGGAACAAAAAAAGCAAGGTCATGGTGTTGCTGGTCTATCTGAAAGATGCTCACATAGTAACAAAATCAAAAGGAGAACATTAAATGATTAGAACATTTTCCTCCTTAACGGGAAAACTCAGATTATAATTTACCGGGTTATTAAAACAGTTGAAGGTCAACCGAGTTGGTAGCAAAAAAGCCCAATTTTGTTTGTTTGTTGGGTTTTGGTCAAAAATCAAATAATAAATAAATAAATTAAATAAAGCATCACTGATAACTCAACATCTGGAAATTTCCACCCTCTCTACTGGTGACATAAAAAGCCACCACCACATAAAAACAGACACCAGAGACCAGGACCTTCACATCAGCATACCTTTTCAGAGTGGTCATTTACAAGAAGCCTTCCCATACTTCTACTCAAAAGCAAATGAATGTGGAAGAACTTGAAAAAGAAAACACCACTTCCACTTTCCTCATGGGCTCTTACAGAGTTTCTCAAAACTCAGAATTTCCATTTTTGCAGAAAATCATATCATTTGGGGGAAAAGTTGGTTTTGTTGAAATGACCTTTTTCCTATGGAAAACCATTTTGATGAACATTTTCCAGCCATCTTCAGTATCTTGTTTTATGAAAGTTACACTGAACCAGAGCTGGTAGAAACCACAGACTTGCTTTTTCTGCTGGCATGCGATTAATGAGCATGCTAGCCAAAACAAGTAGATAGTTAACTTTGTGGGAGAGGAAAGTACCTCCGCAATGTCTCTCAAAAGATTATCACAGCAAGAGTCACAGTTTAGACGAGTGTTTATCTACTGTGCTCCTTGATTTCACACCCTGATGGGCTTTGCAAAGGCACATTTCCATTATACTGTTACACAATGTCACATTTGTATAATATCAAATCCACATTTAATTGAACAATCCCAGAGACCAAGCAAGCAACAATATACATGGACAAGTGGACAAATGTCTCCATTTACATGAGTGCCGCAGTTCACTGGGTGTCATTCCAAAAAGCATCTGTCTCCACAGTCTCATCTGAATTTTATGAACAAGCCAAACTACACTGTGCATTTCTGAATGTAACAAAGATCACACAGCTGCCAACATACTATCAAAGCCTAAAGACCAAATAAATGTTTGGCTTCCCTCCAAAAGTCCTTCCCCTGGTATTATTATTACTGACAATAGAACCAGAGCAGAAAAAGCAGCGAGATGGCAAATTTACACATGTGCCATGTTTTGTACATTGTCTACATCTGCTGCTACAAGAGTTTAAGTAGAACACCAGTGAACATTTTCTGGCAGAAGACTGAACCATTTCAAAGGCCCATAATATTCTTATCAAAGTGTAATAACAAGAAAATCTGCTCCTGAACAAACGGATCTAGGAAACACCATTTCAAAGGGCTTTATTCATTTTCCCATGCATGCAGAAATAGACAAGAATTCTCTCTTCTGGATGGTATATTAGTCTATCCGACTTTGCACTTTTTGAAAAAGCTATATGATATTCCACTCTGAGAGGTGCATAAAATCCCTATTCATTATAATGGGACAAACAGGTAAGTACTGAGGGTAGAAGTTGGACATAACAATTCTTCTCTTTGAACTGCCAACGGATTTTTACTGTCTATTTAAGAATAATTACTAACCTGATCTCCCTTGTGACAAAATTCAAGCATATCTACTGCACTATGTCAACAACCACTGTATCAATAGATACTGACACCTGCCATGTGACAGTGGTATAACATTTTGTAATCTGGACCTGTCAGATGACTAGGGCCAGTCCTCCAGTGTGTCAGCCCTTTAGTACACCTTCCCATCGGTGAATTTCCATTTATGGACCCAGGGCCGGCTCCAGACCTCAGCGCACCAAGGGCAGCATTTTGCTGGGAGGGCGGCAGGCGGCTCCAGCGGACCTTCCGCAGTCATGACTGCGGAGGGTCCGCTGGTCCCGTGGCTCCGGTGGACCTCCCGCAGGCATGCCTGCGGATGCTCCACCGGAGCCGAGGGACCAGCGGACCCTCCACAGGCATGTCTGCAAGAGGTCCCCCGGAGCCGCGGGACCGGCTACCGCCAGCACGCCCCCCGCGGCGTGCCGCCTTGCTTGGGGCGGCCAAATTCCTAGAGCCGCCCCTGTATGGACCATACAGTAAGATCAACAGGGAGAAAGGAAAATGTGTGCAGTTTGCCTAGTTCATCACCAACTGCAACAGATTCAGGGCATGGTGCTCCCTGTGAGGTGCTGAGAATCCTCCACTGAAGTTCATGGGACTCAAAAACACTCAGCATCTTGCAGGATTGTACCCTTTGTTTTTGTGAACAGCTTTGTTGTGCCTATTAAAGTAAGTACACAGAGAGACTCAAGAGGGTAGAAAGAGGACACTAAAGCAGCCTCAGAGAGGAGCAATATTTTGGCCTTCTTGTTCCAAATTTCATGCTGCTACTTGGTTGCCAAGACACATGAGCTGCATCTGTAATTATTAGCCTCTTGAGACATAGGGCAAGGCTTTGGGTTCTCACCTTCCATGTTGTCTCATTTTATTTCCCACAGTACATGACAATCTTTATCTTTCAGATATCCCATCCCTTGAACCAGATGGGGGCTGGCATCTGGCCCTTATAGCTTTAAGACAGAGATTTTTTGTATTGTTTGCTTCTTCCCTAATTTCCAACCACCCCCCTTCTTTTATATTTTCAGTTGATTTAAATTAAGCTTGCTCTAGCTTGCAAGCTTGTATGGCTTCTTTCTGAATAAGGAAAAGAGTTCTTGCTCACTCGGCAAGATTACCACAAGCTTTAATGTTGATTTATCTGCACAATGTGTGAGGCAGCATTTGGAAACGAGGGCACTCCCCTCCCCCACGCGCGCACACACAATATTGAGCAAAAAACAAGACCAGCGTGTTTTTAGAAATATTTCTTTAAAATGTCCCCTTGACCCTGAAAATATTTGAGCCTGGGTTTTTTCAAGGCTTCTTTTAATGTATTCTTTCTTCAAAGTTTGTGGTATCTATGCAATTTTTCAATCAAGGATTAGAAAGGATTAAGTCATTGCTAGACCATGTCTCCCAGGGAGTGTTGGCAAGCATACTTTACACACATTTCCAGTGCATGCTCAGTAGAGATGAATAGTGGGTCATTTTATATGCTACAGGATAAAGTCAGGACCAACCCAACTGTAAACTGGTTTTAGCAAAATCACAACTGGTCTTTCATTCATTCTGCCTGTGTCTTTTAGGTAGAAAGTTCTTTGGTCAGGAACTGTGTTTCTGTGGCCTGGTCTACACTTTAAAATGTCAAGTGTGAAACAACCATACCCCAGGCCTGACTGACACAGCCAAGCTGAACTAATGCTCAGTGTAGATTAGCTATGTTGATGGAAGAAAGCTACCATCATTCAGGAAGGTGGTGATCCTACAGAGAGGGAAAAAACTGCTTCCATCAGTACATGCTGCAGCTTAGGCCTTCAGTGAGGCTAAATGGGAGAGCAATTGAATTCCCATTTGTGTAGTGAGGGCTGAGATGCTGGAGACTGCCACCTATAGGCTCTGGCCAGCATAGCAGGGCCTGAGCAGGGGTTGGGTCACACAGGCGGAGGAGTTCGCCCATGGTCTAATTACAAACACAGGGGCTAAAGCTTTGACTAGTTGGAGCTGCGTGTGTTAGAGCAGAAAGCTAAAAGAAAGCCAGAGTAGAACTCATTAGCATGATCCTGAAAACGAGCAGAGACAGAGTTCATTGGGAAACAGGACAGGCTGGAAAAGGCAGGCATGGAATTTGTGAGCAGGTAACCCGCCTCATGTTTGTTCCTCACACGTTCGGAGAAACAGGACTGTGTCTACAGTCTTTGTAAACAGAATTGGACCAAAGAAATACCTGACTCATATAATCAATTTCTCCTTTTAAAGGAAACATCCTAGCAAGGCCCTGAATATTGGCTAACCACTCAAGCCAAGGGACTATGTTACTAATAAGAACAAGGATGAAAGTGAAGTTCAGGCTCCAGATCTGAATCCAGTCCTGATTTCTGGGCTGTGATTGCCATGAAGGGTACGAACGGGTATAGAATCAACTGTGGACCCTGTGTTAACAAAATGTGATTGCAAAGGGTATTATCATAGCCAAAGTGGATTAAACTAGTCAGATACTCATAGGAAGGTGTAAGTACTCAGATATGTACTACTAGTAGTAATTGCATAACTGGAAATCAATTGCTAAGAGAAAGTCAATTTTAAGTACTTACTTTGACTAAGCATGTTTGCTAAGGAGGCAGCAATCAGTGTTAATGATTTTGTTTCTTTTATTTAACTAGTCCAAGCTCCTTCAGAAATTAACATGGATGTCTAATTTTTTTTTTAAATGCTGCTTTTAATTAAAGAAAAAAACTACTTTAGATCATAAGTTGCAAAAAAGTACTTGCTCCAGTTCTGGTTATACTACCCAGATCTGAATTCCTTTATCATTTAAGATCCTTATTAAGTCACTTGCATGGTATAGATTACAGTTCAATCCTAAAATTCCTCTACATTTATGTTTCTTGTGTATTTTACTTTGATATCCTGCCTGTTTTAATGAAGAACAGGATGTGCAATAGCTTGTTACTTACGGCAGTACTTTGACAAGGAACCTGGATCTTAATAAAAAACAGGAAATAAAATCCTTCATATTAAATCAATTCTTTAAAAAATAAGCATGTGAATGTCATATTTAAGATTAAAGGTATTTCTCTTTCCAGGAAAGGATCATAATAAGGTGGGCATGTGGCTATTTCAGAAACTGCACACATTTGGTAAAGAGCTTATAGAAAACAGTGTCAAATCCCATATTGAACCCAGCTGCTGGTACTTACTTTTTGATGTAAGGCTTACTTCCTGCAGATATACATCAAATTAAATTCTTTACTAAGCTCACAATGGTGTTTTCCCTTTAAGCGGAAAGGCAATACTTACCTGAATGAAATATTATCTCTCTTTAATGGGTTTCTACAGCAAAGCCACATTTTACATTTAAAAAGGTGCCGTGACAGTAGGAATGAATAGGGACTTGCCATCTATTAGAACCATTTTATTTTATTTTTTTTTTAAAAATCATGATCGTTTGAATGAAGCAAGTTGGGCTTTGTCACATTGATGGTGCATCCGGACTCTTGGGAGAGATTTTCACAGGATTGTTCCAACAACTTCTGCCAGCCAAATATAGAATAGGTTGATATTAGCAACAGTGAAAACTTTAAAAGAGTTCCTTTTTGTATCAAGGTGTAGACTGTTGCGATGGCAAATGCTACTAAAAGGCAATGATAATGAACAATGGAGGGATTTCTTCTCTGAATTCTGCCAGGTCTCATTTTCTGGGGCCTGGGCCTTTCCGTGGGTCTTGTGGCTGTAAGGACCAAAAACCATTAGATGCAAACAAGCTATTTTTAGCTTCTAATTTTAATTCAGCAACAACTGCAAACTCCTGCTTGAATTGACAGGAGAGTGTTTCCTATCTATAAGGCCAAAAGAAATCTGCCTTTGACAGTGAGGTATGGCAGACCAAAGTCTAAGATGAGGGGTAACATGTGGTAAGTTAGTCTCCCTTATATTCAGATAGGCTCGTCAGACTTTTAGATATTTGTACGCCCACACACCATTCTCTAAGGGAGTCAAAGTCAATGTCATTGAGAAGTCAAAGAGCTGGAAGACTCTGCAAATTGCAGAAACGAGGCAACACCATCAATGAGCTTCTCTTCTTGCTACATTCCCCTCCTCTGGCCCTTGACCTGCACATTACACCCAGAGAGAGTCACACATCAATACTGGACTTGTCCAGCTACATCTGGAGATGGGGTATACATTGCACACTGATGGATGGGCAAGAGTCCAAGTAAGCCTAAGTCTTTTAACCGTCTAAGTCTATTTGAGCCTAGAGTTTCCCCCTACTGTTCAACCGTTTCACTGCCATTTGCGATCATGCTCTTTCCCACTCAGGGCTTTGACTGGCAGGAGGACGCAGACCTTGAACAGGGCTCTGCTCTCCAGTTTTTATTTTGACCCTGCAGTAAAAGCTAACAGATATATGGAGTCTTGCAGGACCAAGTCTGCTCAAGTTTTCAAAAAAACCCACAAAGTTTCCAGGTGGTTCCCGACAGTCCTTCCTCCCTGCCAGTATAATCAGTATTTGCCTTGTTTATCCCATTCTTGAGCCCCAGTAGTCAAATATCAAACAAGTAACCAGGGCAACTTGGAAGAGTGTCACGGTGGTGGAGCTATTTGCAAAACTACCAAGCTTTTTGGTTATATTCACTCTGCTTTATATTCCCAGTACTCTGTTTCAGCTTTAAGTTTTGTTTGTTTGGAACAAGATTAGTTTGCCTTGTGCACTCCTATCTGTGCTATTAGAGTCTTAATATCAATATACTGCAGCAACTCATTATACTGCATCATATATTCATTCATGACTCACTCAGTTATCCTGTACATCTGGCTTTCAGGATCCAAGACAAACTTGTGAACATCGGGATTTCCCTGCCAACTTTGGGCAAATGCCAGCCCAACTTTGACTAGCAAGATCACTCCATATTTTAAGGATCCTATAAGAACCTTCCTTATCTAGGGGTAAGGGAAACTCTTACTTCTCAGTCCAGTTTATCTTGAACATATAGCACCAACACTAACTTCCTGAGTGGCCATCTCAAGGCATTCGAAGCTTAGCATGAATGATAATTCCCGTTACAAGTCATTCACTGCTTGTTCGATCCACTTTTATCTACCTATGATACAAGGCCCAAAGAGATCAGATTGACTAACTTCTTCACAAATGAATATTTTGCAAGTTACTGATGTCAACGACAAACTCGAAACACAAGCCATAATACAGTGAGGTGAGAACTACCCTTCTCGACTCTGCTGTGCAAGAGAGCCTTCATGGGAGAAATTGTGCTGGTGAAATGAAAAACTTCAAGTAACCAAGAGGATTCAGGGTTCTGAATGTTCCAACACATTTGTACTCTTGAATTCTAGCAGCAGCCTCCCTATCTAAATAGGTTATTCTCTCATTATTGTGTACAAATACATGTACCCTCTACAGGATGGAATCAAAACTGCTATCATTTGGTCATAACCACCGCTATCTTGGCCACTGTCCTAGGAGTCACTCATGGGAGTAAGAGGGCAGCCAAGTCGTTCCTAATTATGTCTTATTTAACACGACCATTTAAAGAACTAAACTTTCTAGTACTTTGCTCTTCAAGTTCCAACAAGCCAGATCCTCTGTGGGGTAAGTCACCATATGGAGCAGTGCTGATTTACAAGTCAAGGGGGTTTATATGGCTGAGCTGCTCTTTTTGTAAGTTGGCATTCTTTTATTCCTGGCGCAAATTGTTTTGCTCAGATTGCAGTAGTATGCAAACGCATCACATTTCTATACAATACAGAGCTGGAGAGGAAGCGGATATGTCTGGCAAAACCAAACACTGGCTCTGCTGAACATTTTATTTAGTTAGTTCAACTGATGAAGCAGACTTCTCATGGCCCTATGGGTGTTTGGCTGGTCTTCTCAAGGAATTTGCTATATGGCTTCTCTAGCCTCTACTTATCCCCTTCAGTCAGCTGCTTTTTCTTTCCTCAGAGCTACTTCTCTTGCATTTTGCTTTTGATGCCAAAGCTGCTTGGACATTTTTGTATTAAGAGGGACACAAGCCAAAATGCCAGCCAACCCTTTCCTGAGGTGCCACACATCTGGCTCCCCATCTTCAGCTCAACTTAGGAGACCTTTTTCCATGCAAGACGTAGCTGCAGTGAGCTAATCTTATTTCACGGCCTCCAGGTGGGCTGCTTGCCACACACTTGCCTGAGAAAAAGCAAGACTTGAGGGTCCATGTTGCTCACAGTGGTGCTGACAAAACTCTAAGCCGGAGCTCTACAGGGCAGTATTAGGCACCATTTCATAGCACAAACATGATTTGTTCGGTGGTGCCAAGACAGTGAAGCCCTGGGGAGGATCTGTTGAAAAATTCACAAGAAAGAAAGAAACAAAGAAAGAAAAGGGGCCAAAAGGGTACAAACAAACCAGGAATAACTGCTAAATCATTGCTGCAGTTCAAATATTGGAGAGGATTAATTTTTTGGTTGAAGCTTGACTTGACCAAAGTGATATCAACTAGTTTTTGCACGTTTATTGTTTTGCATTTTAATATCACTATAATTTTCAGCCATGTACTTGCACAGTATGTTTTGAGCAATGCAGACTGTAAACACCTCATTATGAAAGCGCTTAACACAATATGGCATTTGCACTAATAGGACGCTTATAAACACAAACAATGCATCCCACTGTATTTCTCTCTCCAGTATAAGCTATAGCAGAGTCATTACTATGATTGTACATTGGAATAACTGAGTTTCCATATTGTCAAAGCTGTTTTATAGCTTTAAAGATTTTTTTTTTGTCATCACTCCAGAGAATAGATTGGAAAATTAAGCAATCTGATTAGAAAATTAGGTTACAAGCATGATATAATCATTGCCCTCTGAAATGTGGATAACCCGACTGCTCCTTTTGCACATATTTTATATGCACAATAGAGCAGAGAAGAGAGTTTTATCCATAATATGTTAGCATTAGTTTGTAGGGAACTCCATGTGGTATTGCTAAACTCAAGAGTTGAACTATGTGAAACTCAATGCTTTTGTTTCACGGGGATTCACGTAAATATTTCCTTAAATTTCAATGTGTGCGAGTCTGACATCACTTTGACATTTTAGATCAGTTAGAACCCAAAACTTAAAAAGTGAAACTGACATAGAAGTTCACACCAAAGCCATGCAAAGCTGGGACAGTCACATTTTTTGGATGTAAAATACAAGGTTTTCTTTGAGGATACAGGCTCTTTGGGGAAGGTACTGTATTTGTGTGTTAATTTTGCAGTGCCGAACACATTGGTGATGTTCAACAAACCTTGAAAGCCACTTGACAGACCAGGGCTGATTTCAGTTTGCAGTGGAAGCCCAAACCCAAGTAAGTGCCTATGGAGTAAATCCTGATCTCATTTACACCACTAAATAGTTTTACTGCCTATAGTGAAACAGAAATTAAAACTGGGCCCTTTGTGAACATTTCATAAAGCTCAAGACACCCGTTGTATTTTAAATGAGACAAAGCCAAAAGAAAGATGTTATAAAAGCTCTTAGGGTAGTTAAGACTAGGTGGGAAACTATTTTCCTGCCCCACAAGAATTTTCAATATTTAAACATTTTTTCAGTCCCAAATCAGGACAAACAAAATCTTGAAAATTTTTGTGAACCAAGAATCTGAAAAAAAAAAAAATTCAAATGAGTCAATAGAAATATTGAAATATTTTTTAAGAAATCATTTCAATTTCACTTTAAGTTTTGAACATGTTTTACTATAAACATAGTTACATTTTGAAACAGTCATTTTGAATAGAAAATAGAACTTTTTTTTGCCTATTTCAGACCTTTTTTTATTATTTCATTTTAAATTTTCAAAATGGGAAACAACTCTTTAAAAACAACCTTTTCCTGGGAAAAAATTTGGTTTTAATAAATTGGCATTTTCCAACAAAAAATATCAAAAAATTGCCAACTAACTCCAAGCCAATCTACTCTAGATAGTAGTTGTACATTATCACAACATTACAACAGCCACCTCTTAACAATGCCTAGTAATGGTGAAGGGCCAACTGCTTACCCAATTCCAAAAACAGTTTGTTTGGAATAATTATACAATATTAGATTAATGATAAATGCACTGTAATTAGTGCCACCACCTGCAGCTGTGAGCCAGACTCCCTAGCTCCAAATAGTAACAGCCTCACAGGAAAAAAAACCCTAAGATGAAGCAGTTTCTTTAAAAGAGTACTGCCCTACCTGCTTTGACCCCTCCCGCATTCACCTCCCAGTCTCCCTTACAACATAACCTTCAGCAACAACTCTTCCACTAAAATGTATCTTTCTAATAAGGACTAAGATTGGAAGAGCCTTCATTTTAAAGGGCCCTAGCCTCCTCCCCTTCCCAGCATGCTTTGCTAAAAGGAGATTGACAAGCAAGCCTTCTTTCCCTCATTCTTTAGGGAGATGTTCCTGGTTTACACCATGCCCAAGGTTGTTCTTTTGACAAGGATCTACTTTCTGCTCTGCTTACTTGAATGTAAACACCAAACAAAATGAAAAAAGTAGGTGTGTGAAAACCTAGTTCCCCCCCCTCGTTTCCCCACAACTTCAAAATATTTTTTTTCAAAAATAATAAAAAACGTTTATATTTTCCAAAAGATTTGTTTTGAAATGATTTTCAAAAGACAAAATCCACTTAAGCAGGGTTTTTTCCCCGCATAAAATTTTCATTTTTGATAAGACCCAATTTTTTTAATACAATTCATTTTGCTGAAAAGTTTTAATAGATTCATAGATTCCAAAACCTGAAAGGACCATTGGGATCATCTAGTCCGACCTCCTGTATAACATAGAACTTTGCCAAAATAACTCCTAGATTTGGTAATGGGGTAGGTGATGACTGGACGTGGGATTTTGGTTTGGGCCTGTCTCCAGAAGAGAGCTCGCTTCCCCTGCCCACCCCTCCCGCTCAAAATATTAAAGAGTTTCGATTGCTTGCTACAGGTTAATGCACCTTATTTTTATGAAGACCAAGTATGTTCTCAATGAAATAAAATTGATCCTGACTGACCTACGGCTTCCAGTAGGTTGAGAACCCCAGTTTATTATGCTGAAATTTGACTCCTATTACAAGAATATTGATTTTAGGAAACTGTTTTTCCACTGAAGGAATCTTTGAAATACATGAAGGACTAAAATAACCCTTGAAAGTGAAGTATTGGGAAGGATGTACCATGATCATCGTGAAATGGGGACAAATGATTTGGTGAACTAATCTGAACCGGTTCTGTGTAAAGATATTTTTCTGCCCGGAAACAAATTCGTCTGTATCATCTAGTTTCAGCAGTAATCACTGAACCGTTTACCCAGGTGTGGAGTCTTGGATTGTGGTTTGAGAAACACTGAGTTTTTATTATTGCAGTTGTACCCAAAATATGGTGGACTTCTACCAAACAAAGATCAAGACAATCTCTGGCTCAAAGAGATTGCCATCTAATGCAAAGTACTTAAGTTCTAACTTTTTATAAAATCAAACGAAACAAACAGAAGTGGTGGTTATTTTTTTTTACAACTGTATTAAAAAGGGTAACAGAGAAAGTAAAGGAATACAGCTGAGCTGAAGCAGTATAGGTTGAGTTACAGTAAGTATATCATCTACTTCATTTGTAAAACACTTTGCAATGTATTGGTGAAAAGCACCTACCTAAGAGATAGGTATTGTAGCTATTGCTGTTATATGAGTTATATCAGAAAATGATCATCACAAGCTACGCATGGGTGTCTCTAAGGCCTTATCTTTATTAGGAAAAAAGGTTTGTTCTTAATATTTGACTCCCTCATTGTTTTTACGCAAGCTGCTAAGTTATGTTAAAGCTACAAGCTGCCTTGTTTTCACTAAGATTTTACCTCATGATGTTAATTGCATGTTAGCCAACATAAGTTAAGAACACATTTCCCCCTCCCGCCCCCCCCAGCGAGAGGACACATCCATTGTTATGTTAAATTTAATTCTTACTTGCTTTCACTTTGATAACTATTCCATTAGTGGATATTTGTTGTGAGCCTGTTACACTTGCAGGCACATTCCACAGCTAAAGCGTTTGAACATCTTTGTTTTTAATGTATCTATTTTAAATACATTCAAAGGGTGGGTGCTTTGTGCTTTTGGGTGCCTCCATTTTTGGGGGGGACCTTGAAGAATACTATTCACTATTGAATTTCTACACGTGATTGACAAATGGTAGAAAACACCTACAAACCAAGTTTTTGCACCCCTAGTTTTCCTCAGGTGTTGAGCACAGAATTAAGATATGCTGGGTGCATATGCTGTAATGAATCAGATGGCTTGAAATGAATGCAGTTTTATTAGTCAATTCAGGTAGTTTAATGTGTTTGCCCACTAGATGGCACAGTGAAATAAAAATACAGTGACTAACTCGCCAATGGAGTATCTGTTCCAGGAGTTCTTGTTTGCTTTAGCTACTGAACATCATAAATATCATATCATTTCTTTCCCATGTAAATGTTGGGTTATTTGAAAAGCAAGGTTAAATGAAAGTCTAACCATTCTTTAAGTGTGAAGCTGAATGGCATTTTCTTTCCCTTTGATAACCTCAAACAATAGACATTTCAACTTGAAACTGGCAGTACAAAAATGCAATCTTCTAAACATGAAAGGCAAATGGAGTTTGTGAGGTCATTGTTATGCCAATGGTGTTCTAGCAATATTTTAACAAGAGGCTCCCACAATGTTTCCCACCTAGCCTGTGATATATTATACTTAAAACTCTGTACGTGTGTTGATGGTGAAGTTGTGATTCAAGCCAATAAAAGCAAGAAATACGAAAGAGATGAGATAAATGATCCTTAGTTCTCTCCATGTCACAAAATTCACATTGCTCAGTCACAAGTTCTCTATTTTTCTCCTTAGGTGCTTATAAAAGTACTTTAGTTCATCATCAAGATATGTACGTGAGTTGTAGAAATCTTTGCCATCTGCAATGATATAGAAATATACATATATATAGAAATCTGTGCTCTCGCCTATCCTAATTAGTCATTACCACTTTTCCTTACTGATTTATTAAGACCATTGTTAAAAAGAGCAAGGGAAAAAGCATTCCTTTGGTAGAGGTTTACAGGTTTCACTGTGATGTTCACCACAGATTTATTTCCACCAACATTTAAAACAAGTCACCATATTCAGAGGGAAGGAATAACTTTTTCCACTGAACTCAGGTGTTTCAACCAGCTTCGTCCAGTGTAGTCTTCTGTCGCCATATCTACAGAAAGCACAGGAGTCAGGCTATGTGAGGTCATATTTAAATACGTTGCATCATGTACATGACTTTATTTAGAATGGGATGGAATTCATAGATTAACTTGGGTCCCAGTTTTGCCATGATTGCTCATGTTGAGTAACACCTGACCCTATGAGTAGCCCCATTGAAACCGGCAGTCCTACTTCTGGAGTGAGGAATCTAGTCCCTTAAATATAGAGTGGGACAAATTCCACCCTCTGTTATACTGACATCTGGAGCTGCACCAGTAAAACTGAGGAAACACATTCCCCAGTTTGCCTGTATTAACATCATAGCTCCCAGCAGCACCACTCTGCTCTGCAGGAATTCTCAAGCCAGGTCCACGTATATATGTCATGTCATTCCAGATCCCCTCGCCTTGGCTAGTCCGCTGCCAAGAGTTTTTATTACATCTCTTAAGAGAGAGCCTTAAAACCAGCTTTTGCTGGTAGAAGTTCTGACAGCTACAGCTGCTACTTTCTAACTTCCCCCTCCTGTGGAGAGTTTGGACTTACTGAGCTATCAGGAAGCTTGCTACATCCTAGTTAGGTCCTTACAATTTCCCTTCTGATTGCATCCAGACACGTTTCAGGACAGTGCTCTTTTGGACAGCCTCTCCTATACACTACAAAACTGCCAAGAAGTGTACCTGGTAAGTATTATAAATTGCAACAACAGATCTGATTCAGAAGCCTTGTTATAGCTAACTGCATTGCCAGTGAAGTGATGAATATACCAGACCCTTAGCTCTTTCAGTCACTTTCTTAGTGTTTTGGCCTTTCCATTTGCCTACTTTTTCATCTGATGTTACTATTTCAGGCTCCTCATCAGAAATCTCAGTTGCCACTAGAGGGCACTTCAAACCAAAATGTCATTTCAAATCACTGCAGTAGCTGCAACCTACAAATATGGAGCGTGAGGCCTGGAAAAAAGTGTTTTTGGCTTCCACTAAATGTGGGCTGATTCTCCCATATAACTTTCATAATATAAAATCATTAGAGGTGGGCTTGAACCAAAACACCACATCCAAACACTTGTAGCATTTGGAGGCTCAAAATCTGGATCTAGAGCTATATTTTGTAACTTGGGCCCAACTCTGAAGACTGCTTATGATACAAAACTCTTCTTTTGGTCCCATGACGACATTTTCAGGCAAGCTAGGAGTGATCTGCAGCCAATCCTTTCTACTCAACGACTGTTACTGAACTGGTTCAACTTTACTGTAATGGAAGCAAGGGACGAACAGTTCTTTGCCATTGTGCTTTTAACTTGTTTTAAACCTGGAAAGCAGAGAAAGGGTAAACGTTATGAATGAGGATGGAAAGAAGACAGGAAATGAGTATTGCTATAAAGGCCTGCAACTGAAGTGCTTGAATATAGCATTAGTACGTATCCACAATAACAATCTTGAATTTGTACAGCACTTGAACTCACAGCGAACAGTTTGTGGTAAGTTACGTCTTGCTGTTTGTGAATTGTCCATGAGCCAGTTTAATCAAAATGTATTAGTCACATGTGTAAAGCAATCTTCAAGGCCAGAGGAAAGTTCTGTCCCTTCCATGAAGAGAGTACAGTAAAGAAACAAGTGGTGAGGCAAGGAATACGACTTAAAAGCAGGATGGTGATTGGTCCCCATCTCAAAGTTTGGTTGGCACTTCACCTCTTCCCTCTCCATAAGTAAGCAGTCCAGTGGTAAGTCAATGAGATAAGTAGATTACTTAACTAGTTTCTTGTAGCCATCACAAAAATAGTGGGGGTGACCAACTCACTGTGGCTTAGCAACATATGAAGACATTTGAGAGTGTTCCATAGACTGGTTCCTATCTTTAAGAAGTTTTCCCTGACCATTCTCCTGTACAACTGGGATCAGTTATCTAGCAACCACAGAAGCTGTTTGCTGCCTCTTTAATGGGATGTACTTGAAAAGGTCCAGGTATCCACTTACATAGGAAGAAGGTTATAAAAAGTCTTAAGCGCCTACTGGGAAAAGCTCCATCCGGTAAAGTTCTTTGTTTGTGCTATGAGCGACCCATAGATTGTCTAAAAAGTCTTTATGCGAGGCTTGAAAATGACCCAGTCATTTAGTATTTTTAATTCATGCACTTTGGACATAGGTACCAAGCACCCTGTATTTCATAAAGCAGATTGGGAACAGAATTTTCCCTCTCCGTTCCCTTCTCAAGAACTATCACCACCGTTGCTTTTCAGGAGGGATTTAAAGGAGCACAAGCTGGCTCTGCACGTCACCTCAGGAAAAGCTTTCCATGCATAGGTGTGGCATGGAAAAAAAAAAGATTTTGGGAGAAGCAGACAATGGTACAATGCTGGCACCAATGGAAGAACGGGGAGAAGGTATAGCATTCCAATAATTCTAGTCTGTAGATTGTTCACAAGCAGTTTGTTGTGCATATTTGGTGTTTAAATTTTGAGGTGTTCATTATTTTTGGTGGATCACATGGTTATCAGCATTTAAGGTGTTATTTACTTTTGAGACATATACAGTCTGGTTAACTGTTTTTATTCATTTACTGGATAAACATTACCCTTGACTGGAGCCTGCTGCAAATACTCATGTTTACATGGTCAGAATTTTCTGTCAGCAAATGTGCTCTAATATTTACTTAAAATTCACTGTGCCACTTATTTGCTGAGGGTAAATCTACTCAAATTGATCTCAGCTTTTATTCAAGTGAATATTTTTAGAGAAACATTTGAGGTATTCATCCAGGTTCTTATAGGGTATTTCCTACTGAAGGTGCTTTGTGATAGGCACACGGATACATAGGGGCCACTTCATCCGCCAGTTTGATGCAACCACCTCAGTGTAGGGAAAGACAGTTATTAGAGACCCTGGTCCCGCAAGATATTGATTTCCCTTAACTTTCATTAATGTCAAGAAATCTGACTGTGCTGACAATGTCTCAGGATCCACACAGTACCCTGCAGGGTCAGACCTTAGTAGTACAAAGCAACAGTGCGCATTACTTTAGTGGATAAAGGGAAGCATAACTTATTCAATGAAACTGCAGAGAGAATTTGAATAGACAGAATTATCGCTATAATTCCCACAGATACATACAGAACAACTCTTACTTTAAGCATGGGGTGTCTTCCATTGACAGAATCTATTTGCTTCTTAATAGCTTCTCTCTTTAGCGCTGATGCTGATCAGAACTTTGAAGCAAAGCACAATTGCTCCAGGGCTTGAGAAGATGGTTTGTTTTACACAATTGTAGATCATTAGTCTTCAGCAACAATCCAGAGAATCCTGTCCTTCAGTACTGATAAGGGGGTATGGATTTTTATTTTTACTAGTAATGCAGTCATCATAAAAATGTAATATGTATGACGTTCCTTAGCAGTGTGCCAGATGCTGCCCAGCATGAAAGTAGAACTGATTCTGAAACCTAATTCAAGAGACCAGGATATTTAAAGAGCTTAAATCTTAGTATAAACATGCAAAAATAAGGGGAATCGACATGAACGTAGGAATTGCTATATTGGGCCAATCCACTGGTCGGTTTAGTCCAGTCTCTTATTTCCAATAGTGGCCAGTAGCAGATGCTTCAGAGGAAAGTGCGAAGAAACCCTACAGTAAGTAGTTATGGAATAACCTGCCCAAAGGTTTCTTCCTTACCCCCAACAGAGGTTGGCTTAAGCTCAGAAACATGAGGAACATTTATATTTTTTCCAAAACATACGTATTTACTATAATTTTGGATACTCTTATCTATCCCACTATCTTTCGTGAATCTGCTATATTTGGACACAGAGATAGCTAGCTATATTTTTAAAAAGACTGTTAAATGATCATGTTAACATAAATTGTTAAAATTATTAACATCTTAAAAAATTAAACTTGCTTTTAGCCATATGTTCTGTAGTTGAACTGTTAAAGCTGAATGAATTCCAAAAATTAGACTAATCATTTTCACCTATCAGTTTTATACAATAACCATGACTGTGCTGAGAAACTGGTTAATCGCCACCATGGGAGAACATTTAATTGAAAAAGAAAGTTAAGTCACACTTTAAATGGTTTAGTTTATTTGGCTTGTCACAAAGGAAATCAGCATATATCATTGGCAAATCTCAATTTTATTGTAAGTCTCACTATACTTTTATTTTCTTAAAGCCCCAGCTCCTGGAGTCATGTGAGTAAGTACATCTGTGTTCTGAATGTTAAAGTAAATTTCTAGTCCTCATGGTTATGGAGAAAATCTAAAGCTTAAAAACCAGAAGGCAAATCAAAAGAATCTAACTTTTTAAAAATCTCATTTTTGAGGGCTGCCTAATGATTTCTGAATGCTTAGGGTGGGCAATACTGAGCTCACCACAGTATTCTGTAACCATAAAGCAGCTTTCCACATGTGCCCCTTTTCCAGATATGATGCATGATCAAATCTGGTAATAGGTATTTTTAGGGAACTTATTCTAGGTAACTGTTCAATGTGGCAATATCAATATCTATTCTTGCCAGCCCCACATAGAAAACATGTTCATGAGAATATTTGTATTCACATTAGGTTTTAAAAAACCCTGCTGCCTGCCCCTACATCTTTTTATCAAAGACTAAATTATTTTGATCCTACTGCTTGACAGTTTCCATTTCTATAACTGTTCCCTGATCACAAATCAGAAGCAATGAACAGTCAGAATCAATGAGCGGATAATGTTTTTAAATTTTATAAGGCTTTATTGTAACAGGCTTGTTGTATTTTGTGGCAGAAAAATCTAATTTATGCTCCAAATTAAGTCACTTTAATGGAAAACAAAACAAACAAGAGCTGGTTGGAAAGTGATATATTTTCTGTGAAATAATAATAAAAAAAAGTATGGAAGTTTCCCTTTTTTCATGAGAAAACCAAACATTTTCACCAAAAACAAACATGAAATTTTTGGTTTGATAGGTTTTTCAAATTATTTTTGTCTGAAAAATTCTAACAAAGTTTTGATCACCTCTAATAAAAACTGATTAGGGGTCTGATTTCAAAGCCTTCTGAAATCAATAGGAGTCTTTCTACTGAATTCAGTGGAGTTTGGGTCAGGCCGTATAAAGTCCCAGCTCTTCCTCTGAGCCGTACTGTAGTGTAGTGTATGCAAAGTCTGGCAGATGCAGTCCTTTACTTTCGTATAATTGCTTAGTCATTTGACATGTACTTCCATGACTATAGTATGGCACTTTTGCATTATTCTAACATGCTTGAGAATTGAAGCTACAGACTCTAACTGCTGTTCGGTGTGCATAACATCACTGGAGATACTGGCTGGAGCAGAGAGAGAACTGCTGACTTTCTGGGCCTGGATTCCAGCTTGACCCTTTGAATATTTATCTTCTGCCATCTTCAGTGCAGTATATATAAAGCACTCTTTACTATGTGTTTCTACATGAACATCCCTGAAAGAGCAAAAACAACCAGCATGGAGGCAATGCTCATGAAAACTCAGCTTAGATGGCTAGGTCATGTTTTCAGAATGGGTGACGATAGACACCTAAAAGGTGTGTTCTGTGACAAGCTGAAGCTCAGAAAGCCCAAGAGGGGCAGTCAACGAAAATGCTTCCAAAACACCTTTAAGCAGAATTTCACCTCATACAGCATTAATATGGATAACTTCAAAGACAGCCAAGGACAGACCTGAATGGAGAGCAACTATCAATAAAGATTGTAACACTTTGAGGAACACAGACTTGAAAAACTGATTGAAAAAAAGGGCCACGTTTTAGTGGGAACCTGCACATTCCTGGGTGACATCTGTTTGTGATCTTGCTCCTCACAGCTCAGGCTATATGGCCACATGAGAACGCATGTGATGGTGTGACATCATCATCAGATACAATGGACAACCGTACTACTGTGTATGGACACTTAAAAGAGCAAATTTTCATTGGTGTCAATGGAAGCCCTCAAACTGACTTCAATGCGCATTGAATCAGGCCCCAAGGCACAATCTGCACATAAGACCAGCTACTGTATTTCCAATCTAAATGCTGGCGTTGTAAGTAGAACTGAATTCTTTTAGGCCAGTGAGCTGTGAACTTCATTACTGGGAGGTAAGAGGGACTGGGGTAGAAGCAAGTCAGTACTAATATGTACCCAAAGGGTGGTGTAACTTCATCAAATGCAATTTTCCACTGAAAAGATATTAAAAGTCAGAGGTGAAAGTAAGTCGGTACGTCCCGGCACGGCGTACCAGCAAGAGCCAGTACGGCGTACTGGGGCAGATTGGCTCCCCCTGGCGGCAATTTAAAGGGCCTGGGACTCCCAGCAGAGGCTTGAGCCCCGGCCCCTTTAAATTGCCGCCAGAGCCCTGATGCCGGAGCCCTGGGGAAGTGGTGGCGGGACTCGGGCGGTGATTTAAAGGGCCCAGGGCTGTGGCAGCCGCTACCGCCCCGGCCCTTAAAATAACCGCAGGAGCCCCACTGCTGCCTCCCCAGGGCTCCGGCAGCAGGGCTCTGGGGATGATTAAAGGGCCCGAGGTGGTAGCAGCAGCTGGAGCCCCGGGCCCTTTAAATCACCGCCCGAGCCCCAGGCTGCTGCTGCTACCCCGGGGCTCTGGCAGCACGGCTCAGGTGGTGATTTAAAGTGCTCGGGGCTCCCACTGCTGCTACCCTCCGGGGCCCTTTAAATCACCACCTGAGCCCCACTGCTGGAGCCCTGGTGTAGTGGCGCAGGGACTCTGGCGATGATTTAATGGGCTACTGCAGTGGAGCCCAGGGCCCTTTAAAGCTCCACCAGAGGCAAGGGCCCCCTCCGATGGTGATTTAAAGTGCCTGGGGATCTAAAGGCCCTGCCTCTTCTGGTCGAGGCCACGCCTCTTCCAGTTGAGGCACCGCCCCCTCCTAAGGACTCCGGAGTACCAGTAAGTCCTTTAAGTTACTTTCATCCCTGCTAAAAGTACAAAAATGTGTGCAAGTAGCTTTTAGAGACTGGCCTAGCCTTACAAAACTTTGTCAAATCAGGTGCTTAGGGCTAATAAAAACATCATTGAACATATTTAAGACTCTATAACACCTAGGATTCTTGTCCATAGGCCACAGGCCAATTGTTATACACCCAGGAAATTTAGTTCTGGAACAGTCCACAAGCCAGTTACATCCATCCAACACTACTGAAATCAACGAAGTTGCACAGGCAAAACTAAGGATAGAATTTGGCCACAAATGTCTGTGTTGTCTGCTAATTTGTCAACAACTGTGGCTTACAATGGATATTTCAGCAGACAGAAAACTCCACCCTATAACTGTCTTGACTAATTGTGCAATAATATACTATGCAGGATATTTTTTTCTAGACTCCATTTTATGTTTATTTTTTATTTGGTTTTTGTTTGTTTGTTTGGTCCTTGCTAGCATAACTGCAAATGTTATTCATATGTGTGTGCTATTCTTAGTATACAGGAAAATTGGTCTTTTCTGGAGCATTCACAGTTTTTAAAATCGGTATTTATAAAAAAGATTGTAGCCATTACAAAAGCCTCTAGTTGCATTTACAGGAGTAAGAACGAAGCAATGTGTCTGGGAGGTTTGATGCAGCTCACTAGTCAGCCTTTGCTTTAGGCTGTACCTTAAGGCACAATCTTGCCTGAATAAGCACCTGGGTACACCATTCCCTGATGTGAGAGAGAGGCTTTGTTTACATTTCCACACTGTGGCAAATATGTTAGAGGAAATTTTATAAAGAAAAGAAATATTGGAATAAAACCCTGAAGTTCTTACGGCATTGGATGTGTTCTTCTCTCCCAGGAGCCCAGCCCATGCTGAACTGCAACATGCCACCCTAAGGAAATGCAGTTCAGGGTTGAACTGATGCAAAAGGAAATGTTTCAGGTCAGTTCAACAGTCTGACATTTTGATTAAGGTCAAATGGACCCAAAATGAAGTTTTCTTTCAGCATTCCCAATGGAAAAGTGAAAAAATTCCACAAAAGGCGGTGGTGTTTTTTCCAGGAAATTTTGATAGTAGAAATTTTCAATTTTGAGAAACTCCATTTATCATACCTGCCCCTGGAAATTTCCACTACATGCATCTGACAAAGTGGGCATTCACCCACGAAAGCTCATGCTCCAAAATGTCTGTTAGTCTATAAGGTGCCACAGGGCTCTTTGCTGCTTTTACAGATCCAGACTAACACGGCTACCTCGCTGATACTTGACTCCATTTATCCTGTTACACAAGCAGGTTCTGACACAGGCCCACACTACAGAGCTGTGGTGTCCAAAGGGGAGTGCATCAAATTCCTATCAGAACAGTGCTATCACTGGCTAAAAGCACTATGTAGTATACAAGGTACACTCATTCACAGGTTCAGGTAGTGAGGTGGAATGCACTCTACTGGGAGAATTATTAAATCGCTGGTTAGATATGGCCAACTCAACACACAGGAAATATACTGAATCTGAGGACCAGACATAATAGCATTTCAATGACCTCTAAGAGTTGTAATGACCAAGCACTTTGGGCCAAATCGTGAACCTTACTGAGCCAAATGCATCAGCTTCAAAGGGAGTTTTGTCCAACTAAGGACTGAGCAAAAACTGAATAAGAATCTCAAGGTTTAGTGCTCAGCCATTAACAGTAGAGATGCAGAGAATGGTTCGTTTCTTTGTATTCTGGGAGAGAAAAGCAGGGCTGGACCATCCAGACTTTTAAACTGAACTTAAACCAGATGTTACTGGAAGTTCAAAAATGTTCAGCCAACTTCTCTCTTTAATTTCTCTCTCTTGCTTCTGCGTTTCCTGGTTGTGGCTGGAGCTGGAACAGATAATACCAGGGCAACACAAATGTCTGTTTTCAGAAGATTCCAGTTCAGCTTGGCAGACTGAAGGTTCTCACATATTTTGAAGAGTGTCTAAAGGTGAAATCCCTCCCTCTATACACAAAGCCCTAGTTAATTAGATTTGTGGGGGAGAGATACAACCAATTAGACCACACACACACACACACACACACCTTGAAATCAGAAGACAGTGACTCCTCTGATCTGCCCACAGCCACCCAACCCCTGCCAGCTTATGAGAAAGTGATGCAAAGCCCAACTGCACAGCCACTCAACCCTGCCCACATCTGCCTACGTGAGAGTATGGCTCCTGTAGCCAACTTTGGGGAGGAAGAGGTTGCAAAGTTTCTTCACAGAGGAGAAAAAATGCCAGAACAACAGATGAAGACATCTCCACTGCTACAATGATCAACATCCCCCACACCACATCTGTCAAGATCCATGGGTCCTACACGTGCCTATCACAACAGGTAGTGTACCTGTGTAGTGAATGCCTTAACGACAATTATATGGGTGAAAGCAGACAACCACTATGCTCTCACACAGGAAAATGATAAAAGATGAAAACACTATCATCTGTGGGTGAACACTTTTCACAAAACAATCACTCTATAGCTGACCTATCCGTCCTCGTCCTCAAAGGAAACCTGCACAACACTTTCAAAAGATGAGCCTGAGAGCTTAAATTCATAACTTTGCTAGACACTGAAAATCATAGTCTCAATAAAGCCACTGGATTTATGTCTTATTACAACAATCTGTAACCCACTAGCCCCCCCCCCTTTTTTTGTCCTATGACTACAGAGGTATTGGCAGGCCACCTCACGAATAGTCCCTTAATATATGTGCTAATTACTATGCTAAACTATCTGCCCGATTTTGTATTTACCTGTGATACTCTCAGTATCTTTCCCAGACCTGAAAAAGAGCTCTGTGTAGCTTGAAAGCTTATCCAACTCAAGTTGGTCCAACAAAATATTACCTCACCCCCTTGTCTCCTTAATGTCCTGGGACTGACGCAGCTACAACACTGCATACGTCAGGGACTGGCAGTCCTGAAGGGAATGACTAGACGTGCCCTGTTGAGGAAACAGACTTAAGTGGCAATTTAGGGGGCATAGGAGAAGTCTTGGGTTCCAGAGAAGAACACATTCTGCCTAGAATGCAGTCCAAGAGGCCCTTGGCCAACAGAACCCAGGACCCGATACACTCAATTGTGTTTTCTTAGGATGCATGGGACTGTTAGTTTAGTGTTCCCTGGAGAGAACCAGGAGTGTTTGTGAATTAACACATCAGAGGGGGAGGGGTGTGGACTAATATGTGCAACTGAGTCATTCACCTTCTTGTAAATTCTGACATGGATTGGAACCCAACCAACCTTCTTTGTGAAGGGGCTATGGTAAAGTGCCATGCAGCCAGGGGTGGGTCACCCATGCTAAGATGAATTTCCTAAGGGTCTCATCCTGCAAGCCAGTGGGAGCAGCATTAGAGCCTAAATATGCAGAGAAGGCTTCATCCTTGTTTCCCCATCCTTCTGGTTTCTACCCATTCAAGTGCTTTATGCACCGTGATTTGGTGCCCCATCTTTCTCCAGCTGAATTCAATAAGAGCAGAAACAGAGACTGAGAAACTGGTATACTTAACCTTTACACTGTAAGCGGAGTTCAAAATCATTTTGCTTTATACTGTACCACTTAGAATTGCTCTCAAAGGAATGCATACTTTCACTGAGAGGAAGTATAACAACTCTATAAATATACATTTGATAATATTCCAAAATGTAGTATTCCTGTCTGTAGGTCATATAATAAAACTAGGGTGTAGGGACTTTAGAGAGAAAATTTTAAAGGAACAAAATTCAGCTGGATTTGTCAGATTGAAATGATTTATTTTTGGTCCTAAAATAATTTTTTTAATCTCCATAGTAGCAGCTCTAGAGAACATACTAAAAGAAATCATAATAAAAACATGGTGAAATATAAAAAACGGTGGAAGTTCAGTTTCATGATTTATTTATTTATTTGTATTTGAAATGTGCACACATCAGATTTTATTCCCTAAATTGAACAACTTTAATATTAAATTTTAGAAATGTTCTGAAGACAAATTTGTGTCTTGCTTTGTCATAAAAATTCCCTGAATTCATTCAGGTGACCTTAATTTCTTTAAACCTGTGAAGAGGGCAAGGATTCATTGCAGCCCTAGCAAATCTCACTTTTGCCTGATGACACTATTTTAGTTGCAAATTCTCAGGAAAACCAGGATATTGTAGTTAGTGGTAGTCTCTCGTACTACCCAACTGTTCCTTTACAATAGGATTTTATTAGGCAGTGCACTAGAGGAAAACCAGCTCAGGAAATGGGGTAGTTAAAAAAGGGTATTTTTCTCATTTTCTCCAAAGTCCCTCTCTTTTCTGGATGCTGAAATAATTGTGGGACCCTTCTTCCATCAATTCAGATTTGCTTCTTCCACCTTCTCCCAGGATAAAGGACACTTCTTCAAATTGTGAAGACCCTTGTCCTAGCGGTGTGAAGTTATGGACAGCATTAACAAATACCAAAGACTAAATTACACACCTGGGTGCACAGATAGGGGAGACATTTTTCCCCATGCCAGCTTGCTTGTGCAGGAAGCAGCCATAACATGGTTGCAGACCCGAGTGTTGGAAAGGCTGGCCAGAGATTGTATGATGGAGTGTTCTGGTAGCATGGACACACAGCTGCACCAACCCTGTGCAATGGAACCTGCCTGCAGGCCAACCCAATGCCAGCGAAACACATAGGACAGGTACCACAAAGGACATTGCAAAGCACAATCCAGCATTATCCCTGCTTCTTCACTGTGTAGTTATCTTGCCTTCAGATGTTGCTCCTTCTCTTCCCCCTTCCGGCACATTGCATATCAAAGCTTTTTAAATGTTATATACAGTGGTCACAACTAAATTCACCATTCTCATAAACGCCTTTTGCTGATGATACCTGTGAGCTCATGTTTCTCACACGGAAGGTCACTTTTTTTTGGCAACTCATAGAATGTTAGATGCAGCCTCTGAACCCTGAGTCAGGAAAACACTTGAACATGTGCTTAAAGTTCCATTTAAAAAAATCAATGCTTAAAATTATGGCTCCTACATCTAGTCCATACCAGATTTTACAAGAAATTAGTGGTACTATGGGCCCATGTCACTTGCCAGGATTTCCATCCTAATAACCCCGATATACTATGTTCATTCTTTTCCCATGCTGGTGAGCGCTGAACAGAAGAATTTGTGGGGAAGTGGTGATCTATACCGAGTGTTGCTGGAGGTCTCTTATGAAATGATCACCAGTGGACTAGTTAAGTTATGCGTCTAGCTGTCACTTGTGCTAACGGTACACACAATTTACTTGCTTACACTTGTTGAGATTGAGACCCTTGGTATTGACAGAAAATATCACAGTCCCAAGTGAGTTCAAAACTTAAAACGAGGTGTGTGTGTGTGACAACAATTAGCAATACTGCTTAAAATGCAACAGACTTACCAGTTAAACACTTACCAGTTGAAGCCTGTTAAAACAGTCATTGAGCAGTCAGTTTGCATGCTAATGTTGACCTATTGCAGTACCACGCTGCTTCATCTTTATTGGAAATTATGAGAAATCGAGACTGCTAAGCACTTTCAAAAAAACGGCCTTGCCTTCGGTAACACTCATGTCTTTCGGAATGTTTTTGGAGCATCACTTTGGAATTGATTGAGTTTACCTGACCTTAGAAAGTGCATTTCAGAGCATTTATGATGTGTTATGCAACACTGTCCAGACCTGCCAAGCCTCTTGGCTTCGCTGCATCACACAGCTTCGATGGGGAATTCCCACTCAGATGGTAAAACCTTTTTTCTCTCATTGTGCAGTTACCCCAACTTCATTATAATCACTATCAAGATGCTCGTGGAATGGGAATCAGCCATCAAGACAACAAAAAGAGAGAGAGACTGCTTGATTTAATCAAAGGAACATTTCCTTCTTTTTAAAAAGAAATCCACACACACGTTCCTAAAGTCCCAGACTAGGAACATATTCCACAAGGCAACTTTGAATGATGAACATATTAAATGTACATAGCATCTTTCATCCAGGGATCTTCAAGCACTTAATCAACTTAATCTGATTCTTTACTTATACTGAATAGCATTACTCACTCTGTGAGGACTCCTTTGATTTCAGGGAGACAATTTGTAGAGCTAAGGAACTTCTCAGTTTGAGCAAGGATTGTAGAATTGGACCTTAAACACCCCTGTATGATAGGTCATTATTGTTATTATTATATTCCAGGTGGGGAAACTGAGGCATAGAGGTTAATTGACCAGCTCTAGGGGACAATGTGTATAATACACTCAGATTTAGAACCCAAGAAGTTCAGACTTCCAGTCTTACGCTACAAAGATAAGTCGACTTAAGTTACGTTGACATACAGCCATGGCTGTAATTAAACTGCTGTTGCATGTCCACACTATGCTCCATGTGTTAGCAGAGCACAACCACAGTAGCAGCTCTTGCATCGACACAGAGAGCAGTGCACCGTGGGCAGCTATCCTACTGTGTATCTGGCTGCGGGGTGCTTTGGGAGGAGTTTGCAATACCTCATGTGGGCAGGTTCAGCATCACGTGATGCAGGTTTCTCAATCCCATCATTCCATGGGCATCCTAGTAGGTTTCCAGCAGCTTTTCAACTGCCCTGGTAACCTGTGAGCCAGCCATCTCTGTCAGAAAGCACGGATCCTGCTCTGCTCTTCAGTATTGTGCTGTGCTGATGAACGCCAGGCTATAAGCGGAGCTCAAGGCGGGGGGGGGGAAACATATTTGTGGGCCCCCATGGGGGCCATGGAGCATGGCATGGAGAGGTCAGTCCCTGCAGTGAGGGGCCGGCCAGGGGCAATGAATCATGGCATGGCGGGGGCAGCCCCGGTCTGCCCAGTCCAGTCTGAGGGAACAGTTTACAAACTGGCAGCTGCCAGATGTACTCCAGCCTGCCCAGTCCTGTGCTGCCAGCATAACCCTTCCCCTCAGGGGCAGGCCCATGCCTCGCCACACAGCTCCTCCCCACCACCCAGCACCCTCTGGGCCCACTGTGCCCACAGGCCCCCCACCACAAATGCACAGCCCCCTGCATACCACCACAACTGCCCAGCACCCTATACAGAACCCCCACTCTCTAGTGCCCCAACACACAGATCTCCCCCACCTCTCACTGCCCTTCCCCACAGCCCCACCATCACAACTACACAGTGCCCCCCACTTCCCAGGACCCCAACATGCACAGACCCTCCCCACCACCTAGCACATCCTTCACAGATCCCCCAGGGACCCATTCCCCCATGCCCTACCCCCTGGCCGCACCTATCAGCCCTGCCGGGAGGTGACTGTCTGCCGGGCTGAGCTGGCAGCATGGTCGGGGCCGGTTCTGGTCCCAGGACAGGGAATCACTCCAGACTCTTGGGAATGGTGTGATCATCCATCCCTCCCTCAGGACCCACTTGCCTAGAGGAGCCCTGCCAAGCTCCCCCCCACTGGCTTAGACTGGGCCAGCTTCTGCAGCAGTCCAAGGTGGCTTGGCTCTGGGGAGGATCCCACAGGTGGTGGGCAGCAGAGACTGGCTGGAGCTGATGCTGCACTGGGGTCTGGCTAAGGGGCAGAGAGGAGCTGGTGGGCCGTGGCAGGGGGCAGAGAGGAGCCAGCGGGCTGGCGGGCCTTGGTGCGCAGAGCGGGGCGGGACGAGGCCCCTTCTGAATGTGGGCCCTGCGCCACGGTGCCACTGGCGCCATTGTAAACCTGGTACTGCTGCTCTGCCTGCCACAGCTCATTGATTTTACACAGCACTGCTGCGTGTCCCTCCCGCAGCCCTTCTCCTCCATGCCCCAAGCAAGTTCTTTCAGCTGGAGCAGAGCTGTGCCAACACAACCTCCTCTCCCGGGGCTTTAAGAGTGGAGGGGCCTTCACCTGTGTACATGGCTGCAGGGCAGCGAAGTTCAAAACAGGTGACCAGAGCGGTCACAGTGGGCATTGTAGGACACCTCCTGAAGGCCATCGTCAAAGGTGATGTGAGCAAGGCAGTGTTTACACTGACACTGCATCACCCTAAGCGCTACGCCCCTAGTTGAGGTGGCTCTATTACGTCGGAGTAGCAGGTGAGTTAAAGCAGCAGGAGGAGCGTGTACATCTCCATAGTTAGATCAACGTAGGCTGCCTTATGTCGACAAAACTCATGGCCTTAGTCTCTAACCACTATACAAACTCCCTTCCAGAGCAGACTCTTCATTGTACAGCAGAAACAAAGAAAACCTGGGCATATTTCATGATGTCATAAGTTCAAGGTGAGAAAGGGATATGCAAAATCCTGTAGATAAAATAAATTCTTCTGTACAGTGGTCACATTACACCAGATATCATACATCTGAGTTGAATTGTAGGAAGTAGCATAACTATACTACTTAGGGCCTGAGTCAAAGTTTGGATGGGATGTTGAATAGACCCAAAGCTCAGGAGATGTTCATAATTAGTGTTCTCAGTCCTTTAGAGAGATCTGAATTGTAATGTAAGGACCTACATTTCAGTGCAGAGGTGTTTGGTTCTGACCTATCATAAAATAGAGAGGACAAATCTCCAGCTATTCCTCTTCACATCTAATGTCATTGAAAACTGCTACACAACTTATGCTGCAGCTCTTTTTTATTAATAGTGTGACGGGTTGGATCACAGAAACCCACTTGGGAGCTGCCACCTGATGTGCCAAGACTACTTCTGCCCCTGCTTTTCCTGCCAGCTCAGGACTCCAGCACCCTGTCTTGCTGAGCCAGACACTCCCGTCTGCTCCAACACAGACCCAGGGTCTGAATTACTTGCCCCAGAGCTGCAGGTTTACCTGAAAGCAGCTAACAGAAGTGTTCTTGTCTTTAACACTCAGATGCCCAACTCCCAATGGCGTCTAAACCCAAATAAATCCGTTTTACCCTGTATAAAGCTTATACAGGGTAAACTCATAAATTGTTTGCTCTCTATAACACTGATAATGAGATACGCGCAGCTGTTGGCGCCTCCCCCCACACACGTACTAATACATCCTCTGGGTTAATTAATAAGTAAAAAGTGGTTTTATTAAATACAGAAAGTAGGATCTAAGTAGTTCCAAGTAGTAACAGACAGAACAAAGTAAGTCACCAAGCAAAATAAAATAAAATGTGCAAATCTATGTCTAATCAAACTGAATACAGATAAGATCCTCACCAGTTCCAGAATGCTCCCTTTTACAGACTAATCTCCTTTTAGCCTGGGTCCAGCAAATCACTCACACCCCTTGCAGTCACTGCCCTTTGTTCCAGTTTCTTCCAAGTATCCTGATGGGGCGGGGTGGGGGGGGGAGATGCTCTCTCTTTAGCCAGCTGAAGACAAAATGGAGGGGTCTGCCAGGGGTTTAAATAGACTCTTCTGTGGGTGGAGACCCCCTCCTCATCCGTATGCAAAGTCCAGCTCCAAGATGGAGTTTAGGAGTCACCTGTCCATGCATGACTCAGTTTTTATAGGTAGCATGCATTGTTTACATGCTACCTTGAATGTCCTCATGTAGACTTCTTATGTGGATTGGAGCATTCCAAGGTCCATTGTCCTTTAAGTGTTTCTTGATTAGGTATTTAATTTCAACATTCCTTTCTCCAGAAACTGACCAAAAGCTCTACTAAGGTTATTTAGAAATCAAGCCAGTACACAACCAACATTCATAAAACATTCATAACTTCTAATACAAAAATGATACATGCATACAAATAGGATTAATACATTCAGTAGATCATAGCCTTTGAGATATGTTACATGGCATATATAGCATAAAACACATCCTAAACATATTTCCATAAAGCCTTATGGGAGATACCGTCACAAACAGAATGAACTCTTTGCACTTTTCTCAGCTAGGTAGGTGTGTTATATTGCCATGAGTTTTTGGCAAGTGGTCAGCCATTTATTTAGTTAGAGTGTATTTATCACACACTTTATAAATTAACTTAATAACAAGACATTCCTTCCCAGTGAAACACTGGCTTAGGCTTCCTGCCTCAAAAAGCAGAGGATTACAACAGGGGAGGTGGGGTGGGAGCAGAGAGAAAATGCTATCGCCTCATATCAAGCTTTTGCAGCTGCTATAAGGGGAGAGCCAGTTGGTAGAGACTATGATGCAGCGATCTTCTGAATTACATGGAGATTGGAGACCATCTAAATGATCTAAATTCAGTAGTGTTCAGTTACTGGTGAACTATTTGGGTCAAATGTGTTTTTCATCCCCCCCTCTGATTATGATCATGAACAGTCATAACCTAGTGTTACACTCAAGATGGTATTTCCAGATATATTTAATGGCTCAAATTACCACTACTTAATATGTCAACCTTTTAATTGCATGAGTTGTTTCCCCCACCCCCCGCCCCGATAGGATCTTCCTGCCTCTATACATGAGTCTCGTAGCATAAACCTTGGACACAAGATCCTCCAGGTGGCAATTCAGTGGGAAGCTCTGTTGCAATTCATCATGGGGAAATATTTATTTATCTTTCAATTAAACAAATTCACATGCCTCATAAACCAAAAGCTTGCCAAGGTAGATTGTATACACTCAAACATGAGGCTGTAAACCTGAAAATTAGCAGCATTTCCCCACTGAATGATTTCAACATTCTTTGAAACAATGAACGAACATTACTGTTGTCCAGCTGAGTGCCTGGCATTTCATTTTGTGCCAGTTTCAAAGCAGTATACTACATGAAAATCAGTTAGCCTTCCCTAAGCACAAACTAAACAGCATCACTATGAAAGAGAACTTCAGGCTAACTCTTCCAGTCCATACTCAGGTAAAACTACCTTTGACATCACAATAAAAAGCCAAGATTAAGTTGAAAGTGCGGGATTTAACCTTGATTTAAACTGTTGGGGGCAGTGGCTGTCTATTTAACAAGTTTGTGAAGTACAAGGAACAAATGGGTCACTGAGGAACCAACCCAATGTAAATGATGATAAATTGCTCCTATGGAGTTTTGTAGATTTAGACAATATGTTTTCTCACAATACAGAGTAACAAAGCTCCCAAAAAGCACAGAAAACACAATAATTTCCCTTCCCACTGGGGTATTTCCATAGAAGGGGATAATACAAACCCTAGTGACATCAAGATAGGAATGTTCCATAACAATGGACATGTGATCAGAAACACTAAATGGCAAATACAGGAAGAGCCACTAAGTGATTATAGAAAATTCAAAGTTAAAATAAGTTTGAACTGGCACAGCGGTGCTGATATGAAATGACGAGCCAAAGTGGTGGGAATCTTAACAGGAATAGAAATGGACCAAGACTGTGGAAGGTTAATGTTTCTGAATTATACTAACTAGGTTTATCTTGTTTTTTATATCCTGAAAGACTGCAATTAACTTTCTAAAACAATCTTCACAGAAAAGAGAAACACTGGGTTTTTTTGTGTCTGATGAAGGATATACAGTGTTATTTCATCTGTGGTTTTGGTGAACAACTTTTGATTAATGCTTTCAGAACACTAATGTAGGATTATACTGGATTTATGCTTCTGGGTCTGACCACTTTGTGCAAGGAATTCCAGTGTAACCTATTTCTACTAAGTGTAGAACGTCTGCTACGGAATATATATTTAGTTAATTAAAAGCAAATGTCCACACAAGGAATGCAGCACTTTCAACTTTAACTTTAAGAGTCATAAAACAGTTGGAAGAATAACCATTTGCAGTCACTGAGTTTCAGATTAAGATACTCGTAATCCCTTTACCTTGGAATACACCAGATTTTGTTCAGGTATAAAATCCCCTGGCCCTTGCAAATGCTCTGTATAGTTCCAAATTCAGTCTCCGATATTTACAAAATGATCAACTCTGAGAGCTTTGACCCTCTCCCAGAGAAGAAGGCAAAAATCCAATTGACGTTAATGATACCCTTTATTTCTCTGAAGCACAAGGACATCACTGTTGTTCAGTCTCCTAACTCTCACAGTCTCCATGCCTAGACTTCTCCAGTTCCAGGACCTTCCCTCTACCCCAGATGTTCTATAATTTCCTAATGTAGCTAGAGTAATTCTAAATGGCTATTAGAACTAATACCACTGTGGTTCTCTTTCTAATTGTCCTGGTAAATTTCAACATTGCATCCACCATCAAACTGCACAGAAAATACACTCTAGCTCACTCATATTTAAATTAACCAGCATTAAAGCAACATACAAATGTAAGAGCTCCAAACCAAGCCCACTAGAGATCACCATATAAACATTTTAAACCTCTGAAACATTACTGAAAGTTACATTATTACCCAAACAAAGCCAAAACTATTCTCAATCAAACGTTCAACCAGATTAATTTGTGTATTCCAGCACCATAATTGTGGATGTAGGTTGGTTATCTGCATCTGCACTCAGTTTAATGCATGAGTATCTCTTTACCCATTTTGAACATTTAATTAGGCATGTGCTTGTATGGGTGAAACCTTGGTTCCACTGAAGTCAATAGTACAAACTCCCCCTGATATCAATGGGCCAGTTTTGCTCACTGAATTGTGAGCATCTGATTTTGAAAATTGGGTCCCTGTTGCTACTAAAAAGTGCACATTAAAACTAGGCTTCCCAAGTTCTCCCAGTGACTGTTAGAGCACTCTCTGAACAGAGATTTAAGTCTGGAAAGGGAAGCTGGAGACACAAGTAATCTTAGTTAATGCTTCAGGCAGTTAAAGTTCATCATAACCTCTATAAAGCTGCCCACGTTAGCAACATAGCGTCAACACTCTCAGTAATTAGAAGTAACTCAAATAAACTACACAGAGGAAATGGGTAATAATAGTTCATCAAAACCCATGGTTTCAGAATCAACCAGTTTGACTAGAGTAAAAGCTCTTTTGTGTTAAGATTACAGCAATCCCCTTTATAAGAAGATTTCTAAACAGGAACAAAATACTTGGACATTATATTTCATTAGGAAACATTCCATCCCACACATTTGTTTTCTTTTCTTCTTTTCAGACGCTGAGAAATCCAGATATTTTACAGTCTGCAGTACCTCCAGGGTCTCCTGGCCGTGTTGCAATATATAAAATACTCATCATCATCCTAGGAAAAAGCAGTAAATGTGCTAGGAAATACCACACTTATGATTTAGCCTGTAGTGAGTTTTACACAGTTCAAATATTAAGTTAGCCCAATGACAATATCTGCAGAATTTCAAGTTGCTGTGTCAGGGTTGTTTCTTTATTTTGTGGTTTGTTTAACTTTGCCAAATGGCCAATGCAGTTCTATCACAGAGACATCACAAGAGTCCAGTATGCCCAGAAATATGCAATTACTTGCCTCTTCTCAAATTGTTTAAGTAACTCTGCTTATTGTGAAGGAATGAAGCCAAATGACTACAAACCAGACTTGATAAAATATTATTATTCTTGAGTTCCTTTGAGTTCACTTACTCAAACAGTTTAAAACATAAATTTTATTACTCAGGAGCCTGAAGTGAATAACTAACTGCCCACTCTGTTTTATAACTTGGATCCCCAAGGCTCACTTAATCCCATTTAAAGAAACATGTTTAGTTATTTTGTTTCCATATTTGTCTCTTAAGTTTTGGGCCAGAATTTCAAGTATAGTGGTATGGTGATGAAGCTATGTTGATTTACACCACCTGAGGGTCTGACCCAGTTATGGTACCTAATTAAATTAATCTCAGAGATATTTCACAGGATGGTTCCCGAAGGTAGTTTAATAGAGAATACAACTGGGTCTTAATAACTCTGTTAAGCCTTTCTAAAAAAGTGAAATACATATTGAACAGAAAAATAGTAGGTATGTTCCACAAGAAAATTCTAAAAAAAAAACATGGAAAATATTTTATTTTAGTTGAAATTTTTCATGAAAATGTGTGGTTTTTAAAAAAAAATTATAATAATAAAAAGGGTGTATGTGTGGCGGGGGAGGGAGAGAGAGCATGACTATCTTTTTATTTTTCTCTCTTTTTTCCAAGTGGGAGAAAATGGTGAGGAGAGTAAAGTGAAAGAAGGTGGGGAGTTGAAATGAAGGAAAAGCTCTTGGAAAAATTTGAAATTTTTCATTTAAAATTTTTTTGTTGTTGAAACACATACTGAAAGGAAACCTTTAACTTGTCATTGAAAAATTACATTTACTCAAAAATTCTTTTCGAGGCAGGTTTTGACAGATTCTAGCTTTCAGACTTAAAACTGGAACTATCACACTGGAGATACGTTTTTTTCTCATGTACGATGAGTTCCATCCAGAGTAACTTCACTTAAGTGAATGGAGTTACACTTATTTAAGGGAGAGGAAAATCAACCCCATCAATTTTAAATACAGATTATCTGCCAGAGCCTCAGCTGGTGTAAATCAGTGTAGCGCCATTGACTAAAAGGTCTTTTGACTTTAATGGAGGTAAGTTGATTTACAACAGCTGAAGACCTGACCCTGTATATGGGCTTGCTCACTAAGACTTAATACATCAAATAATTCAGGAAATGATATTCTTGTCTGGACTGGACAGAGGTGAGTCATAGGCCCATTGGTTGCAATAGACAAGACCAAGTGCACAGCCATTTGTGCAATTCAGTTCTTGGTCGTGTCTGGTTTAAGTTTCTTTACTTCATGCTAAGCAGTTGGGTTTTCTTTTCTTTTCCCTCCTGTACTGTTTTTTTTTTAATTCAAGGAGGCCAACAGTGACAGGAAACTAGGGACTACTTATAACTGATGGACCAATGTGAATTTCCAGTTCCTTTTGGTGTTCAACAAAAGCTCATGGTTCAGACATGAAAATAGGATTTGGGAGATGTGGGTTCTATTTCCAGTTCATCCAGACTTTAAGTGACTTGCTCAAGGTCACACAGAATCACTGTTTTAGTTCCTTGTTTGTAAAATGGAGAAAATAGTCCCTTTGTCTGTTTAGATTGGAAATTCTTCACAGGCAGGGATTGTCTTTTGTGTGTTTACACAGTGACCAACACAAAAAAGAGTCCCAATTTGGCCAGGGTCTCCAGGGGCTATGTTAATACAAATATTAGTGGGATAAAGAGGTCATTATAAGGCTACTGTCTGGCGTAGAAGGCGGCATGACAGACATAAGTATCCATTTCTTAACATTGTTAGACAACATAGTTCAATCCTTGAGGGGGCCATTTAGGGATTTGGGGATTGGTCCTGCTTTGAGCAGGGGGTTGGACTAGATGACCTCCTGAAGTCCCTTCCAACCCTAATAATCTATGATTCTATGAACATCAATTCTCTCCTCCTCCTGTGCACAACCAAAGTGATGGTGCCTAGTACTAAGAGAAGAGGTGTGGGAATATGCTATTCCAGAATGTATGCATTACAGGGAGGGGGAAAAGCTAGGCAACAAAAGGGCCTGTTGCTTTCTGGATCACCAATATTTAGGGAAGTTAATGTGATAGACGAAACTAGGTTTCAATAAGGCATCTCAAGTTCTTCATACCCAAATCCTTATTCTGTTAAAAGACCTCATTAATATGCACTTCACTAATCCCCAGGCTTCATAATCTCTACCATAAAAACTGCCCAGCACTCCCCACCCCTCAGAAATTTAGCTAGCAGAGGCTGCAATGTCCTCTCCAGACTTCATTATTTAAAAAAAAAAAATACGTTGCAGAACATTTACTAGTAGTGTGTTGCGGAGTTTCATCCTAATCCATTGAAAATTAACAATAGAGCAAGAGTAATTGTAAATCTATCTTCATCCACATACTTGCTATACACAAAATTCAGTAATAGACAACAGGTCTCTCCATCGTTACTGCAAATTAGTGCAGTTCTGTTGTATTTCACTAAAAGAGGTCTTTTAATGGTGGTTTTTGTATTGAGGGGTTGGTCATTAAAATGGAAAATGTTTTAAACAATGACTTCTTTTATTATAATACAGAGGGACTGCTCTCTCTATTTCTCCAGGAGTGCAAGGTGCCAAAAGGGGGCCCGTCCATCTCCCACCGCATCAGTCAGCAGAACTGCCTGGTCACACAAAGGGAAGTAGTAAACTGCAAAGGGGTATGGTAGCAAGCATGCTGCCTCTGTATGACTCTCCATGGGCCAGTGTCTCCAAGTAAGTGAAGTCCTGTGCTGACCCTACCCATAAACTGTGCCTAAATAGCTTAATCTAGCATTAATTGAATTAATTTAGTGGCCCAAGTCCTACTCTCAATGCTGGTCTAAACGCAGTGTAACTTCAATTCAGTGAATTTAAACCACGGCAGTGGAGAGCAAAATTTGGCCTAGTTTCTTTTGCACTAACTTTCCTGGATACTCTGATTCAGTGTATGGACCCGAGTCATCCCTGTACTTATGATAATCTGTTCTGGTCACTCCCTCTGAATCACCCGGCACTGGCCACTGTCAGATGACAGGATACTGGGCTAGATGGACATTTGGTCTGACCCAGTATGGCTGTTCCTATCTACTTCTCCAGGTTTAGTCCATTGAAACTAATGGAGTTATGCAGGCATAAAACTGGGAGTAACCACTTTGTGAATCAGGCCTTCTCTTTTCTAAATAAACCTCTTTCCCCCAAATATGTGGAGTGTTGAAGGAGGAAAGCAATTTGAAATTTTGAGTTGCCTGGGTCGCTATGTTTAATTGCACAGCTGCAAGTCAATTACAGCTGGGTAAGATTTCTGTTGTATCTTTAAGTTACATAAAGGATACCTACAGACTTGAACAAATGGTTAAAAAAAAAGTATTTATTCACAATCTAAATATAGTACTACTGCATAAATATCTAGAAATTGGAAATGACAAAGTGAATTTTCTTTATTTAGATATTCATGAAAAGTTCTAGACAGACTGCCAAATTCCACCTACAGTACTCTAATGTAAATCAGGAGTAATTTAAGTGAAGTTATTCATGATTTATACTGGTGTAAAAGAGAGCAGAATTTGGCCTAAGGGGATTAAAGGGGATCATAGCTGTGGATTAAGAAACAAAACAAATCACAACCTAATTCTCTCAAGCAGCGTACCCCCTGCCACCAGACCAATGCAATACGGTGTAGATTGGCAAACGATGTACTGTTGGAAAGAGAGAGAGAGAGATGTCCCACAGTAGCCCACAACACCACATTGCCACTGTTCAGACTAATAAGAACAAGCATTTAGCAAAGCTGGTGCAGAGAACTGGAGTGATCTTTATACGGCAGTAAGTGACATCTATGGAATTTGGAACAGTACATGGAACAAAGGTACAGCTCTCCTCCCACCGTGAAAGAGCCTCAGGCTGTACACAGAGTACTGGGCTTTAATCTCTCCTGTATTGCTCAGAACTGAAACCATAATCAGTACCAGATAAATGGGCATTTTTTAGTATTTATTTATGTTCTGGAGGAGCAAGCAGTGCATATAATGACTTACATGAAATATTAGCTATCTGATTTTTTTTTGCATGTCACAAAACATTAAAGAAAAAGATCTCTCACTAATTTACTCAAAGGGATGGTAGACAGTTATAAATTAACTTTATAATCAACTAGTTGCACTGGCTGCTAGTTTTCTTTTTTGACGTTGCATTCCTGATAGAACATTGCCATGGCATATCCAGCTGAGCCATCACTCCACTACATAGTTAGTGCCTTTCTGCTATGCTTCCCCTCTACAACTTTGGACCAAAGTTTGGACTGCAGGAATGGACCAAATGGCAAATGATCGCTACGGCCGACTGTCTGGCTACGCGTTGAAGAAAAGACTGCAACTTGGAAGATGGGCCTTAGTCTTACTCGTTTCCTCAATCCCCGATTAAGAGCCAAAAATTCTGGTAATTTACATGGTTGTAGATCAGGTATACATGCATTGACTTCGGTGGACTTCTACGAGTGTAACAGGCCAGAATTAGACTCTTACCAAGCGATACTGTCTGGGAGACTTAGGCCTGGTCTACGCTAAAGGGGGTAAGTCGACTTAAGTTACGCAACTCCAGCTATGTGAATAACGTAGCTAGAGTTGACGTAGCTTAGATCAACTTACTGCAGTGTCTGCACTGCACTGGGTTGATGGGAGAAACTCTCTCATCGTCTTACCTTATGTTTCTCGTTCCAGTGGAATACCGGAGTCGACGGGATTGTGATCTGCAGTCGTTTTAGCGGGTCTTCACTAGACCTGCTAAATTGACCCCTGCTGCATCGATCACTGCATCATCGATCCCCAGTAAGCGTAGGCGTACCAGGACCATGATTCTTCCCTGATCTATACCAGTGAAACTACTGTAGCTTCAGCACAGTTACTCCTGATTTACATAGGTGTGAGATAAAGACTGTTCCTCACTAGAATAGCACAAGTGTATAGGGCTGGAAATTGTTGATCAATCATTATTTATATGGCTCCCCAAAATGTAATGGGAATTTTGCAAATACATAGATAACATCACTGCCTAGAGAAACTTTAAATCCAAGCATTAGACTGACTAGCTGCTTTAGGATATGAAGCAAGGGATTAGGAGGGTCTCCCTCCACCTCTTGAGCCCCTGCACAGTGGGCAGGCAAAATGCAGTCCTCATGCTCCCCTAGAACAAACACCAAACATCCTCTAGAGGTGCACAACACCTAAAAAGAGGCTGGGGAGGAGGATTTATGTCCCTTGCATTCCTTAGTACCAGCCATTGGAGCTGGCTGAGTGAGCAGGGGTCAGTATACTTAGACTCATATTATTTGCCTTTGCACTTTGGGTTTTTGCAAAGTGCCCCACATGAACTGCCCATGGAGGCCAACTTGGAAGGGACAGCAAGAGCAGAATGCGGCTGCCCAGCCACTTAGGGTATTTCTGCACTGCAATCACAGGGTAAGACTGCAGCTCAAGTAGACATACCTAAGCTAGCTTTAATCTTGCTATCTTGGGTCTCAGACCAGTGAAGCCACAGCAGCTTGCACTTCAGCACAGGCTGTACAAGTTCATTTAAACACCCTCCCAGGGAATTCCTTATGGCAAGACCATCCCGGAGCCACAGACCCTAGGCAGCTGCTGAGTGACATTGACCTTCTGCCAGGTACTGAGGTCTCAAGAAACAAAATTTCCTTTTGGGAAACACCCTGTTTTTCTGGGGGCTTTCCAGTTCACAGGAAATTTTATATCATTTGGTTGAGTTCCAATTCGGAATATCAGATTTTGAAAACATGACATTTCCCGGTGAACAGGAAATCCAGTATTTTAGCCAGCTCTACCTGAGTGTGCTTTTCAACCCACATAAATGTGCTCAGATAAACACTGGGTACGTCTTACCTCGTATGTGGGCTGTGAACACCCAGTACAAAGGTTGTCTCTCACTACTTGGAACAACTGCATATTGTACAATTTGGCTGGCTCCCCTTAACACCATTCTTCTTCAGCTAGTTCAGAGTCTGCCATGGGCTCACGCAGAGCCTGCAGACACATACAGCATGTGACCTTTCATCCCCACATGTGTTCTTAATGAGCTTCCCAAGCATCTAAAGGAACACAGCCTGCTTGGCAGCCTCAAGCCTCAGCCTCTCCTCTGTGGGTCAGGGATGCTGTATTTTGGCACATGAATGTGGACAGTCTAAGGAGGCATGTGGTACCAACATGGCATTACAGTCACAGCAGAGTTTGCAGAGTTTACAGCCTGCTTCCCAAATTTGTTCCCTTCATTGCATACAGCGCCATGTGTGAGTCACCCATTAGCATTTGTGCTGCTAGTATAAACCGATAGCCTGACTTAGAAATGGTATGTCTATTTTTGGCATGTTTTGGTTTTTGAAAGAGGAGAATAAGTTACAGTCAGCTGTTTCATTTCCCTCTCCAACCTGCCTGCGTCCCCAGGCACCAAACCAAATTCACCAGGGCTGTAGCTCTGGACTTTGATTTGGAACATAGCCTCACTCCTATTACACATCTCTGTGCACTCCCACCCCCACCCCGGCCCCGCAATATAGTGGGGGCATTGCAGAAGGTTTGGCTCAGTTTTCGCTTGGGTTTCTGCAACTTCACCTAGTCACCAAGGCCTTCCAGGCCACTTTGGTGACTTAGCCTTCCACATAAGTCACAGTTCCACCCCTTCTGGGATACCCACATCCACAGGGCATATGTTCAGGCCTGTCAATACTTCTTCCTTCCCCCTCTACCAGGAAGGAATACCACATTCCTTTTTTCCTTTGACTCGAGGGGCCCTTTACAGCAGTGGTTCTCAACCAGGGGTCTGGAGGCCCTTGTGGGGGCCACAAGCAGAATTCAGGTGGCCTGCCAAGCAGGCCCAATGTTACACTCACTGAGGTCCAGGGCAGAAGCATGAGGCCCTGAGCCCTGCCTCCTGGGGCTGAAGCCAAAGCCTGAGCCGCTTAGCTTTGTGGGGCCCCTGTGGCATGGGGCCCTGGACAATTGCCCTGCTTGCTGCCTTCTAAAGCCAGCCCTGGCTTTTATATGCAGAAAAACAGTTGTTGGGGCACTGTTGGGCCGTGGATTTTTTATAGCATGTTTGGGAGGCTTAGAAAGAAAAAGGTTGAGACCCCTGCTCTACACCCTCTCCCTAGGGTCGTGCACAGTCCTCTTCATGCCCCCATAGTGCCTGAGGTAAACAATGGCAATGTGGCTGACTGAGTTTCTTTGGATATTATGCAGGGCTCAAATTTGATCAAATTTTTTCCTTAGTTATTTTGCAGCTGTGAGAAGTGGGTGTACGACATGGCCACTTATATCTTCCTTCCTTTTGGCTGGAACACAACTCTCCTGCTGTCTGGGAAATGCTGCTGGAATCTAGCTATGAGTCCCCATTATCCACATGACATCTGAAGGGGTCACAAAATGATTCCACCAATAATTCACTGTTGATGATCCATATGCCTCTACGGGAATGCCCAACAAAAAGAATAGTAAATATGGAAATCAGACCAACTATTTGCCCCAGGGCAAGAAAAAAAAATACAGGAACTTCCATTTCAAGAGTAACTGTCAGAGGCTTCCAATAATGGTATAAACAACGCCATAACTCATGGGGGCGCGGGGAGGAGAAAAGATAAAAATAACAGATTGTGGCGGGAAATATCTCTAGACCCACCGTGTCCCCAAATGGTTAGCCTTTTACAAAAATATATTTCCACCCCTTTGCATTTCCTTGTTCTGACTGACAATAAAAGCAGAAGTGCCAAAATACCACAACAAATTCTGTTCTTGTGGCATTTCTAGCCTGATTAGAGTAGACAGGAAGTTCAGGAAAACTTATGAGAGATAATCAAGGACAATCAACTTTTGTAATATGATGTGGCCACAAGGAATATCAATCTCAGAAGCAAGAATACTTGCAAGCTTAGAACACTGAAATGTAAGTCTGGAAGGGACCTCAAGCATTCATCTACACCAGCCCCCTGCTCTGAGAGAGGACAAAGCATACCTAGACCGTCCCTGACAAATGTTTGTTTAGCCAGTTCTTAAAAACCTCGACTGACAGGGATACCACAACCTCCCTTGGAAGCCTATTCCAGCACTTAGCCATCCTTCTAGTTAGGAAGATTTTCCCTCTCCCCCAATATCTCCCTTGCTGAAGATTAAGACAATTACTACTTGTTCTACCTTCAATGGACAGGAAGAACTGTCTCTGTTATAAAAGCTGTTAACATATTCAAAGACTTATCAGGTCTCTTCAGTTTTCTTTGCTCAAGACTAAACATGCCCAAGTTTTTAACCTTTCCTCATAGTTCAGGTTTTCTAAACCTTTAATCGTTTTTGTTGCTCTCCTCTGGACTCTCTAATTTGTCCACATTTTTTGTAAAGTGTAGTGTCCAGAACTGGACACAGTACTCCAGCTGATGCCTCACCAGCACCAAGTAGAGCAGGATAATTACCTCCCAGGTCTTACATAAGACACTGCTGTTAATATACCCCAAAATTATATTAGCCTTTTTCGTAACTGAATCATCGTAATTGTTGAGTCATATTCAAATTTGTGATCCACTATAATCCTCAGGTCCTTTTCAGCGGTACTACTTCCTAGCCAGTTATGCCTGATTTTGCTACATTTAATTTTTCCTTCCTAAGTGCAGTACTTTGCACTTGTCTTCATTAAATTTCATTTTGTTGATTTCAGACCAGTTTTCCAATTTGTATGGTCATTTTGAATTCTAATCCTTGTCACAGATCAGGGCAATTACATTTGTATTCCACCTCTATGGTTCAGCAAGGACACCCGCCTGAGGCTTCTTAGCCATCTCTCTCTTGGGAGGAGACCTGAATCTCTCTCCCTTTTGACTGGGGTATTCCCAGGCTGAAGAGTTCTCTGCCTGTTTTATTCCCCAACAAGGTAGACTGCCTCAACAGGCAAGTTCCTGCACTCCGTTTTCTCTTCGGAGATTATGAATAACTATGATTGCCCATAGTTTAACATTACCACACAACTTTTCTAAGCACATTTATTCTTAGGGTAAAAGTATTACAGAGAAAACACTAAAAACAGTAAGAGAACCTACATGCATGGTAATAAGCTTATCATGATCACCCCTCACTCCAACAAGGGTTCTGGCTGGTGATTAGTCCTTCAAACTGCACTCAGTGGTTTTACCTGTGGTCACACGTTCATGACAACTTCAGCTCAGAACCAGCACCCTCACAAGTCAGATACTCATTTATACAGTTCATCTTTGACCTGCCCACATGTTACAGGTGATCAGACAAAAGGTTGTCTCCACCAGGGCAAAGCTTCAAAGGCTGAATCCATACGTGAGATTGCAATCCCGTTCTCCCAAATGCTTCCTATGAATTCCACTTCACACATATTATCCCAACAGATCATTAATGTCTGCTACATTGTTCAACATAGTCTTTTGAATTCCCAGAGATTGCATTAATTCTGTCTTCCTCCCAAAGAAATTCAATGCAATCCCACAATAATACATAAATATTTGCATTTTTAATAAAATTAACTCCTAAAACAATTAAACTTAATTCAGTAGGGATATTGGAGGAAAATGCCATAACAGTCACAATCCTGTCCTTCAAAGTGCTAGCAACTCTTCCCAGGTTAGTGCCATCCACAAATTTTATCAGCATACTCTCCATTCCATTATTCAAGTCATTAATGAAAATATTGACTAGTACCAGACCCAGAACAGACCTCTGCAGGACCCCCAATAGATACATCCCTACAGTTTGACATTGAACTGTTGATAACTACTCTGAGTATGGTCTTTCAACCAGTTGTGCACCAATCTTATAGTAATTTTATGTAACCAATTCCTTTAGTTTGCTTATGAGGTCATGTGGGACTGTGTCAAAACCAAGATATATCATATTTAGAACTTCTCCCCATAGACTATGCCAGTAACCCTGTCAAAGTTTATTTGTTCTTGACCAATCCATGACCCTTATAACCCTATTCATCTCTAGGTGCCCAGAAATTGATTGTTTATTAAATTTATTCCAATATCTATCCAGGTATCAAAGTTAGGCTGGTTGGTCTATAATTCCCCAATTTGAAGGTACCTGATCTTTTTCAAACCATTTAGGCTCACCCCATTGTTAAAAGATCTATTTTATGAAATATACAGCAAACCAGTTCCAGTTGGGCACTGTGGTCTCACGCTTCTGAGCGATAGAACCATTTCAATGAGGTGCTTCCCTTTGTGTATTTGTGCATACCAAGATCCTTTGAAAAAAGTCATATCTGGCAGTAAATGGTGTGGGGGGGTGAGCAGATACATTTGTAATAAAAAGAAGTCATCCAAGAAAATTGTTGTTACTAACTCACACCAGTAGCCCCAGCTGAACTGTTTATGCAAGATGAGTACGAAGCCCAAGTTTTCCCCCTTTTAACTTCTGAGAGGCAGGCAGGCAGCCTGAGGCAGGCCCATGTCTATGTGAGAATGCCACTGGGGAGCTGAAGCACTTCAGACTTATCAATAAAGGAGAACATTTCACAAAGAACCTTGCACTTTAATTACTGGCAATTAGAAAATCCTGGTTTGGGGTGTTTACAGCTCAAAAATGTTAATGAGTGCCAATTGTGTCAGAACATTTGATGAAGCTCTTTAAGCCTAGCTTGCAAAACTTTAAACATTCACTACAACCTATGATCAGAGTGTCTTGGGGGGTTTTCAAGATGACTCGCGCAAGTCAAAAGTGCTTTAGCAGTCTCCACACAGTTCCCTGTGGACTAGAGTTTGCATCACAATCATGCACACCCGACATGTTTGGCCAGAGACATTCCTAACTGGCAGTTTTATGGAAGACTGGATAGCATCTTAGTAATACTGGAGGTCATTATCCGAATGATAACATGGAATTCCACAGCTGGGGATAAAATGAATAACCCTGGTACGATAGTCGGGGGATAAGTGCATAGGAAATGGAAAAAAAGGTTATTCTGTGTGGGTTGGTTACCTTTTAACATATGTCATAGCTGTGTTGATAATGGTCTCAGTAAATTAAAGACTAAAAGGAAACAGCACAGGTAAGGAATTATTTTAGAGTAAAATTAGCATGAAAAATACAAGAACAAAAATTAATTCTGGGGCCTAACATATGATACATTCCATCACAGATATAATGCTGATGATGAACAGTTGCTACACAAGTCTCCATGTGTCATAAAACATAAGCAATAGAATCAAGACAAAGAATTGAAAAGACAAATGACAAAGCTCTGTGCATCATTAATGAATTATGAGGATAGAAAGGCAGACGATAACCCTCCATGCATATAATAATGACAACTTTGACTGGTGGTGCTTCTCCATGCCTGAGTGTTTAATAAGATGTGTTGGAATTAAAAATTTAAAAATCAAGTCTATGTGCTTCATAAAATATGAGGGGAGAAGTAACTCCTGCCAAAGTTAAGTTGTCAGCATTGCACATATGATTAAAGAGTGAGATGTAACTCTCGATGCAAATGCACTTCAGTGAAGTATGGCAGCATTCTAATACTAATACCAAAACAAGTAGTACAATCAGTAGCTTCACATTTTGTTAACTTAAAGGAAGAGTTCTGATCCCTATCAAAAGACCTAGGGAGCCAGCATTAAATTTTATGCATCCTTGTATCTGCTATCCTTTTTGCCAGCTACTTTATTTCATGATAGGTCTTCACATCTGAAGACCTGACATAACAGTCAGTCATCCAGTAGGACTTCTTTCATATAAGCAACAAGTGCGTTAGAAAGAAGATCTAAGAGAGGTCATCTTCCACGCCTGCTTAGAGCACTGTCAGTTGTTCAAGAATTGAACTTAACTTGTTTTTTGTGCATAGAGCATGTAGAGGTTTGTGTGATCCTTTCAATAAAAACGTATGCTCCTCAAATTGAAGAGATAGCAGCAATGAGAACTTTTTCTTCCTTCACTACCACCGGTGGCATCTTTATGCTGAGATCTCAACTCCACTGGATTCTAAATTAATGCTGCCAAATTCTTTGCACCTACATCTGGAGCTACGATTGAATTTCAGTCCTCATCTCAGTTTAATGATTTATCCCCCGTCTTCCCCAGAAATCTCAAATCGGTGTTTGGTCTGGTTAAAGTGCTGAAGCTCAGTCTGCTTTCCCCTCCCCATTAAATGTGGCAAGGGAACTCAGCTCTTTTGTTAACCTAATGTCACAAAAAGAACAGGAGTACTTGGTGCACCTTAGAGACAGAGTTCTATAAAATCCCCATTCCTTTGGGGCAATTCCTTGTCATGCACGTAGCTGAGAGCATGGTCTCTTCAGAGATTGCCAGTACTTGCGTTGACATGCCCATATCCATATCGCAGAGAAAGAGTGGGCTATGACCACTTATAACCCTGCTGTATATTGCTACATTTTAGGTTAAATAATGTTAAATCCAACAGCCACAAAGCAGGAATTGGAGATCTGGGCCCTGCAAACCTTACATAATGCTGCAGTGCATGCACATGGCATGATTCTGATCATGTGTAACTGCACAGGTGACAGGTGTAACTGCATCTACCTAAATGGAATCATTCCTGATTTACACCAGGAAAACAGTATGCCTGCAATCCCTGGTCAAGTCTGGTTTAGAATATGGAGTAGCTAAGGGTTATTGAAAGCTAGTGGCTAAAGTCAAGATAATTCTAACTAGTAGTTACAAAAACATGGGAGTTGTTAGTTCCCTGGGTATTTTTATGACTAAGAAAAGTGTTTAGCTTTACCAAATATGGGCAGTTAGACATCAACATTCACGTGTTTTTGTCTTAATCATTTCTTGATCCTGTTGCATTGTTTTTGAAAATATCCAGCAATAATGGACTTGTTTTTTCTTTGTTATCTTTATGAGTCACTCCAAAATGTGGGCTTTTCAAAACCTACTCTGTCTCATTTATGTATATACATAGCAGGGGTCACTTCCTAACATTCCTTCCACTGCCACTTCTTATTACTATAATTTCCATGTCTTGTTCTTTTAACTGTTTAGAGTGCAGGAAAGCACAAGATGTAATTTACAGTAAAAATACAATATTCCCTGTTTTGTAAACATTACATACATGGAGAAGGAGGTAAGTGTAACACCAGGGTTCACTCAGGCTGCTTTGCAGCACGGCAGCAATGCAAATCAGCCATAAACCCGATTTAACTGCCAGGTAAGATGAGTTTACGATTGTTTTCCATCACTGGGCTGAATAAAGCTGACAAAATGTACCGGTGCTTCTGGGCCTGAATCTGAATATAAAGAGTCATAATGAAGATCAAAGACACTGTTGACAGCCATTAGCATGGTGTGAGCCTCCAACCTTTGAGGAGATTCAGCATCCAGGTGTCCAGATGCTTCTCCAAAGCTCATTTGAACTTAGCTTTTGAAAACTGGGAAGGATACCTTGCCTGGAAGCAGAAATTGCCAGATAATTTGCAAGATGGAAACAACCTGGGTTTGGTTAGTATTCTGAATAAGGTGGTGTTGGGGGGTGGGTCTTGGTTTGCCAGTCTATCGGCAATCTTCAATAGACTGCCTTTGATTTAATCCACCAGCGAATTTACCCTGGGTTTCAATATAGTAGATCCACGAAGCTGGATCTCTGGTGCTGGGTTTAACCCTCAATTTCTAAGAAAAAAATAAATTGCTGGCAGAATTCTTTTATATTATGACAATGGCAACAATTTAAAATACTGTATAAAATGGAGGGATGGAGATGGATCTCTCAGGTGCTAACGTGAACAACAGTAGAAACAAGGTGCATTTACACAGTGGTAATACTATGAAAAGTGACTGCAAATGTGATTTATGGGACTTTATGACCCACTTGTGAATTTTCTTGTGTACAGCAAGTGGAAGGAGAAACTAGCATGGCCAATGGTGGTCTAAATCCCAAGAGGGTTTGTCCCAAGCTCTAATCCCCTGCACATCTACTTGTATCCAGGAGGAGTGTGCAGGTTTGGGGGACACCCTTTTAAAAGAAATTAACTCTATCCATCACACTACCCCTCTTGCTGCTGAGATATTCTGTTGACAGTGGCACTACACAAGTACCTCAGGCCACCTCTTGTCTGTTACAGCTCTTCAGGGTCCCTAGCCTAGCTAATGTGCTTTAAGGCGCCATTTAGCCTTTAGTATACAGTATCTCCATGTCGTCCAGATCAAGTCTCCTCAGATTACAAGTCAAAGGATGGTTTTTTTTCAAGCTGCTAGTTCTGCAGACTCAGCCTGGGATCTGAAAGTCAAAGTGTGATCCTTATGGCTCATGCATCACTACCAGTCATAAAGATCTGGCACATGAAATTCAGCTACTAATGATGTTGATTAAATGCCAGATGGAACAGAAAGGCAGCTCACTTCACTTGCCCATAATTGTGTCATCTCTGCATCATTTCAGTTGGTTAAATAAGCAGATGTGACTCAGATGTGTCGAGCACAGAACTATGGGGTATTAGCCCCTTTCCTGACCAGAATGGCATTTTCAAATAAGTCACTTGCACCCTGCAAACTAAGAGCACGGGGGAGCAGAGCTAAGAATAACAAGTAGCTTTTATATTGTAAATAATCTCATAATTGGAAGAAATGAAAAGGCTTCAATACAAGGGTCCTCTCCTGCTCCCCAGTGAAGCAAATGGTAAAACTCATGTAGACAGCAATGACAATAAGACCCTACCCACCGAAACTACTGGGAGCAAAACTCCACCCAGTTATTTCACCACAGTTTAATACTTTATCACCAATTCCTGATCAAAACAAAAGTGGTTTGTTTGTCTATCTTGGAGTGCTAATAATTCTTCAATATGCAATAATGGGGCAGGAAAGGCAGACACTATAGAACTGACCATAATGGCAAGGTGAGCCATACAGGTAATCCTATAGAGAAGGCTTAGCAAACATCCCCTTTCTTTATCTTGTTATAAGAGAGAGAGAGAGAGGGGGGGGTAAGAGTTTTGGCCTGGAGGAGATTGTAGAGATAGCTGAGTCCCTAGGTGGTATGGAGGGAGCCACTGCAGATATTTCAGAGTATTGTGTCTCTTCTAAAAATATGGTGTCACATAACTAAGAGCAGGATCCTGTAACCTACCTCACAATTCCTATTGAACCCCATGATGAGAGTCATGAGGAAAGATTTTAAAAATGTATTAAATTTAATGTTTAAAATTAAATATACACAAGTTAAGAGGGAAGGTACTGTACATCTGGAGTCAGGCTTGAGTTATGAGGGATTACAGGTATCGGTTGCAAGGATGAAGAGATACATACATATTACATAACCAGCATAGACCCAGATTGGAGTGCAAGAGTTTTAAAGTGTCAGTGGATAAGTGGGCTTGGGTACACCACCCATGGACTACTTTTCTCCCCTTTCCACGTCTTGCCATTATCCAGAGTTTTATTCCAGAAATGTATTGATATCGGACAAGCTGACTTGGGCAGCCTGGATTTACCGTACATTGGAAGCGAAATGCAGGGTGAAGGCAATAAACATGACATCTAGAGGCAGTATCTCAAGAGAGAAAAAACAAACAAAGAAGCTCTGAAAGAAGGAAACAAGTGTAACCATGATTACATGGAAACGGCTTTTTAAAAATCTCTACCCCAATAGAATGACAAAGCCTGTAAATTATATGCTGTGTAAATGATTTAACAGCTGGGGTGAGCACTAGTCGCATGGCAGTCAAGTCAAGATTCAGTTCCTAGACCACTGAGTCACTTGAATAAGTCACTTAATGGTTCTATGCTTCAGTTTCCTCATCTGAGAATAATATGTAACTTACTCACAGGGGTGTTGTAAGGATTAATTTTGTGCTCCTGGGATGAAAGGTGCTATGTTAGTATTGTGACCCTATGACCCCCTTGATGCCAACTGGCAAAGGGTTCACTGCTCTGTAACAGCAGCTCCATTCAGGCCTGACAAACTCATTACACCTAACACTTTGCTGTCCAGCATTTATCTATAAAGACTGTCACGTGAGATTTTCAATGAAAGTCAGGATCATGGGATTATCATTATTGTAAATGTATGTATGGATTATAGTTAAAAAGTTGTGTCTATATAATCAACATCATGAAAATATGTCTTTATAGTTTGTATCAAGGGGTTACTCCCCAGCAGAGGCAAAGAACTGGTTTTGCCAGACAAAGGGATGGATATTCACATCTGCCTAGGTTCATATGTAGATTTAGTACTGCAAGACAAACACAATGGGAGCTACATTTATATTTCAAGTCAACAGGAGGATGTGAAGACAACTTGGAGACAGCACAGTGGAGAACAAACAAGGGGCCATCCCCACTCTGGCATCATATCCATGAGTTTTGGGAAACAAGGAAAAGCAAAAAGCCTTTTTTGGTATCTATTTACTGAGGAAACCCCTTGCAAGGTGTGGGGATACTTATGAAAACTTGGACCAAAACCCAACAAAGACTGAATCCTTGGGAGAAAAAACTACTTTATAAGATAACCATTAATACGTGTAGACCTAGGATTGTAGTTTATATTTTGTTTTATATCGTAACCAGCTTTCATTATCCATTCTAGGTTTCTCTTAAATCTTAACCTTTGTTAATAAATGTATTATATAAATAAATTGTTCTCACTATAAATATATTTGGGATGTGCTGTTATAAAGGACCTGATCCTGAATTGTACCACTCAGGCTGTGTGTACACTGTGTCTCTGGGGACAGCTTATCTAGTAATTACTGTGTCCAGTGGCAGTGGCTGGCTACCTGTAGATACCTGTCGTGGATATACCTGTAGAGGATATACTCCCTGTATCCAAATGTAATTTTTTTAAAAAAAGGGTATTTTTCAAATTGGGAAGCAGGGATTATTTTATTATTGGCTGAAATCATGGCGGATTAGCTCCCTTTTTGGCACTGGGTATTTAAGACAAGCTGGGTGTCTGTCTCATATTTAGGGCCTGATCCGACACCCAGGGAAGTCAATAGGAGGCTTGCCATTGACTTCAGTGAGCATTCAAGTTGAGCCCTTGAGATGAATAACCCTAGCAGTGCACTGTCTTATTTTTGTCTGTACATTGGGTTAGTAATTCATACATCCAGCTCTTTCCTTTTTCTGTCCTTCAAATACTATTTTTTATCGTCACCCTTTCCCCATATGATGCGCCAAGACTGGTTTCTTCAAAGACAACTTTTAATGCATAGCACACCAACCAACACACTGAACGTTAGTTACTCCCCATTTAAACAGTATAGTAGGCAAAGTTAAGAAACAGAAAAGGAAGCTTACTAGATTTAGACAAACCAATGTTGCTATATCAGCGGAATAGGCTGGATGTTTTCACTACTGCTTTTTTATCTATCATTGGGCAGTGCACAGAGAAAAGTACCCATTACTTGTTTTACTCTTAACAGAAAACATGGATTGATCTGGTCATGATCACACTTGCCCAACCAACTCCTTTTGCCCAGCTATTCAATTTCTCTCTAGCATCAAGAAAGAGCAAGACGAAAGAGACATCTAGGCAAAGTAAATCTTCATTTCGATTCCTAGCGAAACCCTTAGACATTTTATTCTTTGGAGCAGAAAAATTGGTGTAATCCAGATCTCCCACAGGCTTAAAATCAGAAAACAATTCAGTTTGGATCAGTGGAGTTAAGCCAATGTAAAACTGGTGAACAAGGCTAGACTCAGGCCCACTAACTGGAAAACATGTAAGTACTGTAAGGCTGATCAGGTTCCCTTTGGAAGCAGTTTAGCCATTTATTTGCCCTGTATTAGTAATAGTCAAGTATGAAAGAAATTAACAGCTCATAAAAAGCACAGGAAGGGCAATAAAAATGTTGAAAGACAAAACACTGGAATTTAATCTTTTTACAGACACAGTCTCATTGGCCATTTAAATGCTGCCTTTATTCAACTGTTCCTGTTAACAACTAACACAAGGCATATGAAGAAATGCAGGTGGTGCCACTAGTTCACATTTTCCTTCTAATGGATGGTTTCTTTTGAACTCAATACCACTGAAGGCTGTTAGGCTTTAACCAGCTACTCCCCTTTGGGATTCCCATTGCTTCCCTATAGCTCTCCCCTCTACTGGCTTTCAAAGGTCATAGTTCTATCACAAAGCCTGCCTCATAGAACTAAAACCCATAATGAGACAGGTCTTGCTCATGCTGCCTTATTGGTCGAGTTAAAAGAAAACATGCTGAATGTTACCGCTAATTATGCAGAAAAGAAAGTCACTAAATTAAGAGACCAATTTTTCAATTTCATTCACAAATTGGGTAATTGCATAGAAATGATGACCTATTCCAGTCTCTTCTAGTCCTACTAGTCCAGTCCCCTGCACTGAGGCAGGGCTACATATGTTCAAACAGGGAGTCTCCTGTGCGTATACAATTACTACAGTTGCTTGCACAATCTTGGTACTTCTGCACACAAATTAGACATGCAGTTGCACATGCCTAATTTCGAAAGTAACCCACATTGCCTGAAATATAAGGACTCAGAATAACTGACAGGAAGACCCCATAGACATTTATTTTAAGTTTAATTTAAAAATAAGTCCATGCAGAACTCTAAATACCCTGACAATAGCTAGCCTTGCCATAACTGGGAGTGTTAATACTAATACACAAATACGTTAAGTCTGTCAGGCAAGCAGCCTTAAATAATCAAACTGATGTAACAATTTACTTAAGCCAGCTGATTAAAGAAAAAGAAAAAAAAAAAGTGGAAAACCTCCAGAAAAGCCTCTCACCCCAAGATCATGCCCAGGAACCCTGTTAAGACAATTCTCAAATTTTAGTTTTAATAGCTGGTTGAATTACTATGTGAAAAGTTGGTAATATAAAGCAGGAGCACTTTGTAACTGTCTCCAAGATTTATTGCTATCTTGAATACCCACTCTTGCTAATCTCTTTTTCCCAGGGAAATTATTTTTATATGAAATAAGCTAGAATTTACTTCCTGGATATAGGTAAAGATGGCAACTACAGCTGGTTGAATGTTGTTCAAAAATAGTTTAATAAATACACTTTCCATCAGCTACTGAATAAGTGATTTGCAAATAAAACTTTCCCACTGTTAAATCATTTCTGTGGCTAGGAAATAAGCTATTTCTGAATTTGCCAACATTTGGTAATTTTTCCCCACTATTCAATCACTTGTAAAATCTGGCCGTCACTGTTAACCACCACCTCTGCCTTATTTTGACTTATTATCCAATTTTCCTTAGCTCTGTTAAATTGTAAAAAGTGTTTAACTTGCTAGCTTTTGTAAGCTTCAGGGTTTGAGTATGTTTGTTGAGGGAGAAATAATGGAAATAGGTTTCTCTGTGTAGTAGGGAGAATTTAGCAACAATAAATGACTGTACATCAAGTAAGACAACAAGCCAATTAATAAAAACCACCCATACCAAAACACCCTTTAAATAATCAGAAATTTTAAAAATCAAAACCGCAAATCCTACCCCAAGCAGAGTTTTTGCCACATCAAAGGGAAGTGCCAGAGACTCTGTGCCACCCACTGGGTCTTCACTATTGTTATTGATTTTATGTGGAAGGTGCTCAGAGACTAGTAATTGAGCAGTAGGCTAAATCCCTTAGATAAGAAGTGTCTTAAATTAAGAATTTCTGGTTAAATGGGAGTTATTTTGAGTTAAATTATATTCAAAGAAGAAAATGATTGGGAACAAATTAAATGGCCTTCAAACAAACACCTTCCCCAGCACAAACTGTTTGAAACAGAGCAATGGAACCTTAATGTTACAATATTTGCTTAAGCTTGGTTATACCATAGCCATAAATAAATATAATTGATTAGCAAGTCAGGTTGCAGTCTTTAAGTTACTCACCAACTTCCATTCCATCTTCTGGATGAGAGTGGTAGCAGTTGAAGCATTCTCAGCTTTGACTCAACAGAACATTGCTACAAACATTTGAGTCTCAACCAGAGCAAGGGCACATATTGTCATGTGTCCTTAGAAGGGCTGAACTGTTGCAGGTGTGACCTGTTTAGAACTTTTGTTAACATTCATTCCTGAATGACTGTTTGTGGTGGTGGTCAAAATCTGTTGCTATTTAAGGATCCAGCATGTAAAGTAAGTTTGTGCTCATGAGAGAGAGGCAAAGACTCCTGCTGATTTAATTTGCTATGGATTGGAGTTCTAATCCTGGCTTCATTGTCTTCAGCAAGTGACCTCGCTGTTGTATGCCTCAGTTTCACCATTTGTAAAAGGAGGATTATATTGCTGATATCTTGCACAGGATTCTTGAGATGATTATTTAGTGTGCTTTCATAGTATTGGCACCCAAATATTAATATATAAACGCTGGGCAAACCTGTGCAAATTTCTTTTAGAACAAGCAGACTTTTTACCTGGATGTGAACTCTGTAAAGAAAAGAATAGAATCCAATGACAACAGGCTCCCGGTCTTTCCCCTTTCACAAAGAGCACAACAACAGGGACCTCTTTGCTTTAAAAAAAGCACATTCTCGTCTCTGAATCTAGCCTAATTAAAAGTAATTTGCATTCAGCCTATATGCTAGTGGTCAGAGGGAATCACTTTCCCCATCAAAGATTGTGCACTTTAAATCCTTTGCTATTTCAACCACTCTGCATTTGATTTTAATTAACATTCTGTCATGAATTATAAAAGACCAGATCTCCACAGTCATTAATTAAAGCCCCTTGGTGTCTGCATACTAACATTATAATGACGAGTGAGATGGACAGTGCCTATCAGCAAGCAGCTCTGCAGAGACAGCAAAGCAAGCAGAACTATTATTCTGACATGCTCAGGACTGCGCTTTCCAATTGTTACCGAAAAGACATCTCCCAAGAATACAAACACACCCACGATGGGGAATAGTGACACTCTGGAATGGCACATGGCGGGAAGTACCAGGCACATATTCAGACTAAATAAATAGGTCACTCAGTGATCTACTCCTCAGGGTGAACCTAAGAAATTACAAAAAGCAAAGTAACCAAGGCCCACATTATGCGATTGCTTATCTGATCCTCAAAGCACTTATTGCTAAGTCGAATGCTCACTACTGTGAGTAGCCATCATCTTAATAGAAGTACAATTGCAATGTGGCTTGCTGGCTAAGGGTTAGATTCTTCCACTCTTACTCACATTTAGGCTTGGCAGAATTAGATTTATTTTTAATCATTTTAACAGGCAATAGCTATGTTTATTTCTAAGCATTTTTATCTATTTAAATGGTCACACTTATGCAAAATTGTGGGTCTTAAGCATTTTTAAATTTTCTTTATTTAAATTTTCACAGTTGTGGGACATTTTGGAAGAGGTCCAACAGTGGGGAGGTCAGGCAATACTTGTTTAATGATGGTAGATGTTGAGATTCAAAAAGTTAAACTTTATAACCATTAACACACACATTGTAACATCCCATGTCAAAATGCACAAAGTAAATATCCTTAAATCAAATGCCAATAAGTTCTCAAGCAACGTTTTTCTTACATTGCCTATCTGTAGCTTTCATCTGGACTTTTTCCATCAGTTTGTGTGTGTATGGTGAAATCAACATTTACTGATAAAAAGAACAACCAAACTAATATTTCCAAGCCTACTCCATTGAGTAGTACCTTACTCTGTAAGTAGCCCCATTAACATCAAGGGGATTACTCGCAGAAAAAGACACAACTCAACATCATTAAAGATGGTAGAATCTGCCCCTAATACTATTTATGATCATGCTGTGTTACCCTGGCTTAGGCAAATCTAATAACATCAGGACTACATTCTTCTGTCAGGCCATATGAGGTGCTGTATTTCTTTTCAAAGCAATTGAATTTTTCTTAACATAGAATCTGATTTTAAGGACAGGTGCAATCAGCCAGTAGTTTCTTTGCCCAGGTTAAGAAGCAGGACTGCTTCACAAAGTGTTTCTTAACATGAGTAAAGGACACAGAATCTGGCCTTCAGGTTTCTACATATTGTTTTTTTATGTTGAAGCCAAGGAGGCTTTGTGCACTAGTCAGCAGTAATCTCAGTGGTAAGGGATTGTCTGATCAGGTCTTTAAAAGTAACAGAGCTAGATCACAGAGGAAAAATGGTGGTATAAATTGCAGGTGCTAATTCCCATCACAAACTTATCTGAATATAAACAGTACAAATCTATTCAAATGTTCTTTTTATTTGGGTTCCATTCAACACCAGTTCAGGGCTCGATCAGTAATCCAGGGACACAGCAAATCCAGAAGACAAAAGAATAAAAAAATAAGCTTGTCCCGTTTACTAGACAAGGTTTGCCCTCACCCTGTATTAATTTAGTGCTCTGAATTAAATACTTTATTCTGTCACTTTTTCTGGGAGAAGTCTGAGAGGATTCCTGACCATTTTCAAGGAATGGAAGTGTGTTCAAACAGTGTTTCATGTGTATGCTACTTTGATTTTCCCTCTGTGGGTTATATTGTGAGTGCAGGGTAGCTGTGTGAAACCTGGCTCCATATTTTTGCCTTAGTTCTGGGGTGGCCAACCTGTGGCTCCAGAGCCACATGCGGCTCTTCAGAAGTTAATACGCGGCTCCTTGTATAGGCACCGACTCCGGGGCTGGAGCTACAGGCACCAACTTTCCAATGTGCCGGGGGGGTGCTCACTGCTCAACCCCTGGCTCTGCCACGGGCCCTGCCCCCACTCCACCCCTTTCCACCCCCTGCCCTGAGCCTGCAGTGCCCTCACTCCTCCTCCTGCCCCCCAGAGCCTCCTGCATGCCACAAAACAGCTGATCGGGAGAGGGTCAGGGGAGGAGCTGATGGGGGGCTGCTGACGTTTTACTGTGGCTCTTTGGCAATGTACATTGGTAAATTCTGGCTCCTTCTCAGGCTGGCTATCCCTGCCTTAGTTTTTAGGTATGTCTCAAGTGCAGCTGGAGATATGACTGCAGCTCAGGTAGGTATACCTATAAGCTACCTAGCACATCTTAAAAAACAGTGAAGACAGGGCAGTATGGACCCAGGTTTGGGCTAGCAATGAGAATACATACCCAGGGTTCAGGGGTGGGCTTGTAAAACCCCATGTTGAAGCCTGTGCTGTCATGTCTTTACTTTCACTGCTATTTTTAGCTCTGCATGCTAGATTTAAGCTCACCTACCTGAATTACATCCACACTTTCCATTGTAGCGTAAACAGACCCTTTGTTTCACATAGCAGCTTATCTAGCAACAAAGTCAGGCCGATTTTCTTTAAATGCTAGTGCACCTGTATGGTCAAAAGGATGCAGTTGTTACCCTGGCTGGATTCTGAGATGATGATGATGATGTATGTATCAATCTCACAGTGCTCCACAGTATCTGTTCAATTTATTATTTCTATAATTTTTTCTTATAGAAAAATGATTCTTCTGGGTAATTTTCATAGACTCACCCTGGGGTTGTGTTCCCTTCATTGGGGTTTTGGAAAGTTTCCACCTCAAAGACCCCATAATTTAATAGGCTTTTGCATTTACTGGACTTCTGGGCCATTTGTAAGTAGGGCCTGTCAGCTTATGCCAAGTACACATCATTGTAGAGACATGATTGCTGTTGCATCTGTTAATAAATAAATAACCTACTGTGCATAACATCTAAATTAGTAACAAAAGCTCCACCCACCCTTTGAGCTCCCCATTGCTTTGTCACACTTGTCCATATGATGGCACAGGAACCACACATCCTGTGAAACAGAGACTTAAAGATAACTCCACCCATCAAAAAAATCCCCATGGAGGAGGCATGCCCTCTACCACATAATTGGGGGTTTGACCTGATTTTCTACCCATTATGGATTTCTACCTCCTTCCCTGGATTTTAGAAACCCTAGCTCAAGACTCCTTTCCATCTGGGATTAATCCTGTTTCTATAGCTCTACCTCATGCCACAGTCAGACCTTCCTCCAAACCCTTTCCCAGTGAGAGACAACTCTCTCCTGCCAAACATGCTCTTTCAGGTAGTTATACCTCCTTAGGCCAGGAGGCAATCAGTTAATCGCCTCCCAGTGTGGAGCATCCCTAAGTAGATTCTCTCTGGACTGCAGGTGATGGGGATTAAGCCCTGTCACATACCTTCCCTTCTTCTAAACCTTACTGGGCCACATTACCATCCATATTTCAGACCATTCTGCATTCTCACAAGTTCCTTCTACATCTGGTCCACTTCCACAAGCAACTGCTCCTTTTCCTCCTGGGCTCTCCATTTGGTCTCTTTCATAGCATCAAGTTCTCTTCATAACTCCTGTGTGGGGAAGGAGAGGAGGCTTCTCATGTCCTCTCCTCTCAAGGTTGCATTTGCATCCCACCCACAGCTTTGTTCTCCTTCCAAGTTTCACAAAAGGCCTCCACCACAAACTGCTGTTCACTTAGGTTTGCCAACAGAGTCTGCCTCACATCACTTGGTTCCCCTTGTGGGCTCTTCACTGTCAGCTCTAGGCACCCCTGGGGCATTTCCATGGGCACTGACACCTCAGGGAGATTTGCATCAGTGACCACAATTATTTTGTTCCACTCTCCTTTACCCTTGCCCAGGTGGGTTTGCGGAGCACTTGTAACATTCATCATCTCCAGTAACAGCTGTGGTGCAAGCTGCTTCTCCCACATTTCTTCTTTCAGCATATCCACCTCTTCAAAGGGCAAAACAAATTTATGGGGCCTACCTCTCCACAACAATAGCAATTAAGCCTTATCTAGCTCTCAGCCACTGGCAGAGTTTCTGTGGCTCTTAGCCTGATTCACCCCAGAAACTCAGTCGTTTCCCCCTAGTTCACCCAAGGGAAGCTCTTCTTAGATGTCCCATCTGTCCACTCCATAACATCTCCTTGGCTGAGCCTCCAGGCCTTTAGGTCCCTCCTGTCTACTCAGTGTGGTAGCCATTGCAGTCTCTTTCTCAGAGAATCTGTGAGCCTCACTGAGCTGCTGAAGCTGCTTTACAGACACAATCCTCCCCAAAAATGGGTATATGAAATTCAGTGCCCATATCTGTCCCTCTCTACACTAAGGAAGAAGGGCAGCCTCACCAAAAAAGTCCTCCTTGTATTCTGATTCTCTCTCTCTTTTCTTCCTTCAGGGTCCGTCCCTTCCTTTCCCCTTATTCCAGGAGCCATTCAGACGACATTTCTGGTACCACGTGTAAATGTATTTCCTGGGGCACCTGCTCTGGTAGCCACTTACCCAGTCTCAAGGCTAAGACCTAGTCAATCCCTTCTCTGGACTCCCTTGCTTGGTCTACTGAGGCTCAGTCCTGTGGCCAAGTCAGACACATTAAGCCCCCTTCTGGGGTTTGGTCCTAAACCAAACTGTTCTTTGCCCCTCCTGGGCTTGGCTTCAGAGACACATGGTCATTCTCCCCTCCTGGGCTCACCTCCAAACCCAAACAATAAATCTTTTGCCCCTCCTTGGCTGGGCCACCCTTTTTCAGCTTTCTGGCCACCCAAGCTTTAGTCCATCTATTCAGTGATTTCTTATGTGTTCATTGCTGACCAAGATGTTACAGCAATCTAGACAGAATGCAAATGGATAATAAATCAAATCATAGGGTGACACCTTGTCATTGCTGAAGTCAAGAGCAAAACTCCCATTGACTTTGATGGGGCCAGGATTTCAGCCAGAATAGAAAAGGCCTTAACCTTTGGTTAATTGAATTGCCAAAAATTCATTTCTAATTCAATGACAAGCTGACAAACTGATTCCATGTGTCAATGTAATTTCTTGTCCTTTGGACCTAAATTCCAGAAAGCAAAGGAAAAGAAAAAAAAACTGTTTTTGCTACCTTAAATGCTGTAAGCCACATCAGGTGACAACCATTGTCTTTTCCCTCTGGTTTCCAATAGTTTAAAAAAGACTAGCTGGTGTGGTAGTCGGAAGCTGTACATTTGGCTGTTGGCATATTCGGTACAAAAGCAATGGCTTGAGTCAGTAACAGTGCAGGGAGAAAAGAGTTGCAAATAAGGGAAAATGAAGGGATTGAGAAGTTAAGGCTTATTATGTGTTGGAAGGGATCAACTCCTTATCTATCACACAGCAAGCAATACACATGCTGTATTTAGATGAGCTCACTTGGCTTCAGTATATACTGGTTTTGCTCCAGTTATTTTTTTTTTAAACTCACATTAGAGCTGCTGTTGCTAATCATTGTCTCCTGGAGACAGCTCTCCCCGAACAGAAAAACTGTTAGTATTAAGTTTTCCTCTGTTGAATATTCCTGTGTCAGCACTTGTCAGCCACAATGAACTCACGTTGTTCCTGTTACACTCAGGATAAAGCTGACTTCAGACATATATTAGATATCAGAGAGATAGCAGCAGTGGGTAGGTGGATGGATCATTTGCAGCTTGGACAGGAGCTGGCAATTCTCTAGTGGCCCTGTCAGTGCTAGATTCTGGCTGCCCTTTCACTGGTGTGCTAGGCAGTGGAAAAAGAGGTGGTGTACAGAGTGTCAGCTTCTCTTCTCTGCCTCAGTCAGCATCCATGCCTGGCCTTTTCCTCTGGCTCCTTGACTTCCCTGGTCCTTCTGAGCTCCTTCTCCCTGGTCAGGGGAAGGAGAAAGAACTGGGGAGCAGGACCAGAGGAAGTTACAGAACATGATCAACATGTAGCAGCCCCAGGGAACAGGGCAAGAGCCCAGGAGCAGGGCATTAGAGAACACAGTTGAGCAATGCAAGCATGCCGGGAGCTAGCTAGCAGGGCAGGAGGCAGTTCACTTGTGTAGCTGGACAGGGCGCTAGAGGTTCCACTGCTGCCAAAGAATTGCTAGTGCTGCTTTTCTAGCCTTCCTGCTATTGTTTCCCTAGCTGTACGAGAGCCTCTGTCCTACTAACCAGCTTACCCTGTGTTCCCGGGGCATTCCCTTCTCCTTCCCCTAATGCCTGGCCCACTCTCTGCCTGCGAACATAAACAGCCCTCATCTCTGTTCCAAATGAGCATCTCTCAGCTAAACACAATGTAACAATTACAAATCAAGTCTCAAATGTTCCTCTTCTCCCTACAGCTTTTCCTCCTAGCCCCAATCCAATCTAGGCAGCTTTCCCAGTCCAGCCCCTAAAAGAGAAGCCTCCAGCACACATATCTACCCAGTTCCCAGCATTGCCTGCCTCGCTGTGGCTTGGATTTCACCCCACTCAGAGCTATTTCTTCCGGGAGGAATAGGATCTGCCCCAGGGCCCTGGATCTGAGAAGTGGAGCCACCTGGTGTGTGGGGAAAGGAGGGAAAGGGAAATACAGGATTTACTCTCCCCACTACCCTAAATATATTATTTACTTATAAGGATATTACTACTAGTGTTTTATTACTTTGCTTCCCAGGAGCCTCCCGTACTTTAAAAATATGGTGAGAGGATAGGAACCACAGAAGGGGGTTGAGGGGAACCCTACTTGTGATTTATAATGAGGCACAATGGGATGAGCTGAGACTGGAGCATCCACCAGAACATCCTGTTTTCTTGTTCTTCTCAACATGTTTCACCATATTCAATTCAGGCAATACTGAGGTTCCAGCAAGTTCATCTCTGGTGTTACCCCACTGATTCCAGTGGTTTTAAGAAAGGGATGGATTTGGCCCTCTCTACAGAAGAGAAGGGTGATGCCATAAATAATGGTTTACTATAAATGCAACCATTTTAATGTTCTGATTTTTAAATACCACAACACATTCATAGGTTCCAAGGCTAGAAGGGACAATTGTGATCATCGAGTCTGATCACTTGCTAAGGATGTTAGGAATTTAAGGAGGCCAGAAATAAACAAACAAGTTGGAATTTGGCCAGAACATGGCAAACACTTGCCCTGTTGAAAAGGATTGCCATAGGATTTTTAACAACAAAAGTGGCTTTTGTCTTATGGCACTTCTTACACATAGCAAGTGCCCTTTCACACCAGTCTGGATCACTACTGATTTCATACTGACTTAGAAGGAAGAATGTCATTCACTGAAACATTAGCATCATCTCCAAATACAGTATCCAGTATTCTTCTGTTTATTAAGGTCCCTAATTTAACATAAGTTGCTGAACAGCTCACCAGCTGAAGTGGTGGAATGTATCTGTTCAACTAATGTCAAAGGTCAGAAGCAACATTTCAGAACAAAGGCTGTGACATCTCTGTTGCCATGTTAATTCAAAGAGGGATTATATAAGGGAAGTCATTTCAGTGGGAACCTTCAGCAACACCTGTTGTCAGTGCAGTTGGGAAACAAAAGGGATTTTTCAAACGGCAGGGATCTCACATTGCACTCATGAGTTTCTTCATTCCTTTCTGATGCTATATTAATCAAAATGCAATGAGAAAGCCTGAGCACTCACTGTGCTTCAATGAGCGTTATGAGGGCAACTAAAAGGTACCAGGAAATATTCTGTTTTAAATGGGTGGCATTACAATACCCTTAGAAAATGAAATACACTAAGCTATATTAAATTACTGTTTAGAGTTGCATGAAAGTCGAAAATCCTTGTGCAATAAGTCTACCATAACATCCGCCCTATTGCAAAATGTACCAGTAGATGGAGGATCTCAGAATCTTGAATCACAGGTCCTAAAATGTCTACCTACTTAATTAGGGACAAATTAGCAAATGTATCTTGGGATTTCTTAGTTGTTGTTCTTTTATAACTGCATGAGGCCAGATATAAATAGGACCTGCCATTACAAACAGAAGACAAAAGTGCTCTCCTCAATTTAGCATAGGGTGGTGGAAAAAATAGGTCCATATTTTTTGTATTGGTGTTTGTGCAGAGTTTAGTGACGTCCTTGGAGAATGTGGGCATTTCGTTCAAGCAAAAGTTAAACTGGGAGGTGTAGTTCCAAACTGGACCAGTGGAGGGAACTGTTCATTGTAACTCCTGTGTGGCAGACCAACTGCAAGGCACATGGAAATGAAATGAAGAGGGTGTGAAGCAGGGGTTCTCAAACTAGGGGTTGGGACCCCTCAGGCAGTCACAAGGTTATTATGTGGAGGGGCCAAGAGCTGTCAACCTCCACTCCAAATCCTGCTTTGCCTTCAGCATTTATGATGGTGTTAAATATATTAAAAAGTGTTTTTAATGTATAAGGGGGGATCACACTCAGAGGCTTGCTATGTGAAAGGGGTCACCAGTAAAAAAGTTTGAGAGTCACTGGTGTGGAGGATGTGGAGAGGAAAGTGGGCCTCTCAGAATGGCTGGGGGACATCTCCTGAATTGGGTAAATTGCTGGACAGTCAGAGAATCCCTCCTCATCCCTGCTCCACAAAGATCTCATGGCAACAGCTCCTGGACTGCCCTTCCCCTGGTGGTGGTTCAGCACTTCTTCCTATGCTTCTATTCCTCGAATGGCGGCTCAGCTCTTGAAGTTTGGTTTTTTCTCAGGAAACTAAGCTTCTCATTTCATGACAGTAGCACTCACTGACACAGAAGCTGCTTCTACTGATTTCACATAGAACCCCATGACCACAGTGTGACACACATGGCAATTTCCTACGTATCCTTGGGAGACCTTACTGAATTACGATTAAGCATCTTTAGGGTCCAGTGTATTAAATGCAAAAGTTATGTGTTATTGTGGGCCAGGATTGCACATAACATTTCTAGGGGGGAGATGTGATGTGAGGCCTGTGAATTCAAAGGACTATACTGAAAATATGCCAGAGCAGAATGGACTTTTGAGACAATAAGCGTGAAGTGGCTTACCTGGGGAATACCCAGGGAGAGATTAATGCAAATTCCCCACCCCTGGTTATACAAAAACTCACCTTTTGAAGCTACACACTGAAGAGTGGGTCATTGTCTGCTGATCATCTGTTACCAATGGCCAAGATCAAATGCCTGAGCTGTATAAAGAAACTGCTGCTTTGTCCAGCCTTTGTTCTGGCTCTGAATCTAAGGCCGTTATGAACTTGTAACTACAGGAAAACCACGTGGGTTTTGGAGGACTGGCATCTTCCAGAGCCTGACGATGGAGTTGGGATGACCTCTGGCAAGCTTATTATTGTGCGTACAAGTTCTTTTATTGTTTTAATATGTTCTCTCTATAATGCTTTCACCTTAAGAATAAATGTGCTTGCTTAGGAAGTGCTATGTGGTGACCTGTATCTGCAGGCAATACACTGGGCATAACCTCTGGAGAGAAAACAAAGTGCACAGCTGGGAATATCACAATGTAAAGCAGGGAACTATGCTGCCTGGAAAACCCCTCTATAGTAAGGAGAGAGATGCAAGTCTTGGCCCAAGAGAGGTGGCAGCTGGCCATAGGAAGCCTGAGAGTGGGTGCCATCGGTGGACCACAGAGGGCAAATATAGGTGCAGTTGCCCTGAAACTGTGGCCCCATTATAAGAAGGTTGAATTCTTAGGCATGGTAAAAGTCCCTTATTCTTTCCATTGGCATGCAGTTAGCACAATGGCTTGGCAGATACAAAATGTCCAATATAAAAACTTTTTGTGAACAAATTCCTGTTTTTCAAACAGCTGCACTTGGCAAAAGCACAAGTTCCAGGACATCCTGCAAAATTGCATTCAGTCGTAATTAGTATGATGCCAATGCAATCTCTGTGGTGCCAATTGGATCACAGGAACATTGGTGAACACTCTGAGGGCTGTTTCACATTTAACAGAACATATTTTGTGGTTTCATGTTGATTAGAGTGCACATGGTATGCATGCAGTATTACCAAACCCAGGCATTCAGCATCATGAGTCAGGCCCCAGAAGTCATGAGATTAAAAAAAAACCTCATGATTTTTAAACCAAATTATGGGTTCTTTTAGGTTTTTTTTTATTTCGAGCCTTTAGGGTGTACTTGGGTCACATTTTCAAGTTTTTCTCTGCAAACATAAGGCCTAGACATTTATTTTTATTTTAAATAAAAGCTGAGATTCACACCTAAGCCTATCACTCCAGGAGCTAGGTCTTTAAGAAAATCATTGAATATCATGAGACTTGTGATACAACCATGAAAGCTGGCCACAATGTGCATGAGATAAAAATGAAAAGTACCCATGAATGTGGCCAAGTGAGGTTGCACTGGTACAGTTACACCGATGGATAAAATCCCTAGCATAGATAAGGTCTGGATCTCATAACATCCACATGAGATTGCCACTTGTATCTGCAAAAATCAGCCTGGCTAACTGTACTGAGAGAAGGAGAGAATGTACATTACATATAGGGGGTAAAGCCACATATAGGTTATACAGATTATCCCAAATAAGTGTTGATAAAAAATTATATCACATAATATGTGTTCTGTACATGCCAGGGAAGGAGGCTCCATGAGTCCTGTATGCATAAATCTATGGTGCATGTAGCCTGAGTGTAACAAGACTTCTCTCTCCTGTGTTGGTTCACAGTCTAACTTCAAATGTCGCCCCAAATGCACCGTAATGTACTGAGACGCATAGGGCTAAAGCATGTTTGGAGCAAGAAAATAGTTTGAACAAAATGATGCAAATACCAAACCTTAAAAAAAAATCCTCAGGCTTTTATTTTTAAAATTTACTAACCATGTATCCGATACCTCATCAGCAATTAATCTTGGGTCAGATTTTGCTCCCAGTTGCACTTGGGCAAACCTAGGGCTTGAACGTAATTACATGAGGGCAGAATTTGGCCTTTTGTTTCTTTCAGCCTAAATCACAATATCTGTCTGTGGCTACCTTAAAATCACAGCAAATCACATCTGGTAACTGCCCTTTTTCTCATGTTTCCACTGGTTTTCAGACTTCCTCTTGTGGTAGCTCGAGACTGCGCATCTGGATGTTTTAAACATACAAAGGAATTGCTAGAGCAAGCAAAAGGGAAAACGGTGCAGAGAGTTAAGATGTTCCGATAAGCAACTGGTGGGTGGACTGTGCAGCTAAAGTGACCGACAGTCCGTTAGGAGAAATCTCTTTGCAAAGAGGGTAACTTGAGTTCAGGCAAAATGAAGACTCACATTGTTTTTAGCCTTTTTGCCTTCATTTTTAAAGTACTCTTGCTCCAGCTATATTTTTTTCAGCAAACTTTAGCTGCACCGTCACCAATCATTAAGTTTCCTGGAGACAACTCTCCCAAAACAGACAAAGAACTAGCAGTGGTAAGTTTTGGTTTTTTGCTTCAGAATTATCTTGTTGTTCTCCATAGCAGATGTTTCTTTCTTGTTTCAGCTGAGACTAGGAAATGACTGTAGCCTTTTCTCTCTAGAGTCTCTGGAAGGGAGAGCTGGCTAACAAGGATATCAGCTTTCAGATGTAAATGCTAGAGCCAAATGTTGCCTCTCTTAAAATTTTTAAAGCCAGCACCGAGTCTTTTTCTTCCCCCACCTTGAAGTTTGAATACATAGGAGAATACGTTCATTAAATTTCTGTGACTTTCACTAAAGTGGTAAGGGGCGGGGGGGGGGGAGGGAGAATAGATAAACTTAAATTCAAAGTAAATAAAATGGAATAGAAAAATATAGGAAAACACTTACATAAACCTGAACTTATTGTTAGCAGTTCACACAGCTGTTCAAAAGGTTGGTTTCCCTGTTGTTTACTATACATGGCATAAGCACAGCTTTAAGGGACAATTATAGCTTAAAGCTGGTTTGAGCTTCAAAGAAGATAATGACTAGTTCTAACTTTGCAATATACTTTCCCTAAGCCAAATTCGATCTGGAACAAAGGAAAGAGTTGGGGATTTCTGAATGTGACATTAGCAAGTTATGGATATGTAGAATTTTATCCTAACCTTATTGTAACCCTGTGGACTTTTCTTAAAATGATATAATGGGGAAATCCATTTTAGGGGAGATTGAGATAGATTATCCTTATTTTAGCATATAAATTATAGACATTTCTCTTCTTCAACAGTAAATCCATTTTAAGGAAGATTGAGATAGATTATCCTTATTTTAGCATGGAAATGATAGAAAGTTGGTCCCTCTTTCTTTAGGAGTTGATGTGCATCTCAGGGAAACTTGCCAGGCAGAAGGGCGGTGTGGGGACAAGGGGTGGAGAATTTCCAAAAGGGGGTGGAGATGTTAGCAAAAGCAAGCAAACTGACCCAAAATAGCAATTTCCAGTCTTGGCTCTCACAGGACAAATCACCAAAGGTTTTACTGACCTTGGCAGCATGACAATGGATCATATATTTCTAACGGTACATCAACTGTTCTTAAATACTCTCTCCATTTTGTTAGACACAATCAGGCTTTTACTGAATAACGGTAATCATCTCATTTGCATTTCATTCAGCAAACTGATTTAGTGTGTATATTCCAAGGAAAATCACAGGGTGCTTTAATGTGTTAGTTCTTCTTGGTTTCTCTTGTAGTATTCCTAGATAATACTACATGACTAGGTTTTCCTTGAGCCCTGGATCTGGGTAAACTTGTGGCTCAGAATCAGAACCTAGATCAAAATTTTGCAGCTGGACTCTGTTTCCAAAACCCCCAGAGTACCACACTTCCCTCCTGACTTTGAGAGAGGTGAATTTTGCAGCTCAGGCCAAGATATAATTTACTAAATCCCCTTTCAAAAGCCTGTTCTCATAGAGAAGCTGGCTATGTTCATTTCTCTTCAACCCTAACTCCATTGATATGGGTTATCTTGAATTATATTTTAGCTAGTAAATACCTTTATTGAGCCTCTGTTCTTATTGCTCAGCTACCTCCCAAACTACGGTATATAGGAACAAAACCACGCTGCCCCTTCAGACTCCCTGTAAACTTTTGCTCCGTACACTCTAGTTTTGAGACCATAGCACATAGTTGAGAGTTAAGGACAGAAGCATGATCAGGATATTTACACGTCAATATGAAAATCAGGATAACCTATCCCAAGTGCTGATATGGGTAGAATGTGGTGTTGAACCATTTCACATGAAGCTAATAGGCCCCATTAACTATGCTCTGGCAGAAGGAACCTCATGGTGGCAGAACAATATGAAGAATTTGCATAAGATTTGTTTGTTAATTTATATGCTGATGCAATGGTCTCCAGAGCAAAAATGCCACCTCAGACTGGGGTCTCATCAAATCTTATAGCTATGTGGGGTCAATCCTGGTCAGTACTTGAATAAAGCACCTTCAGAGGAACCCAGGTGGTTGCACAAAGTTAGTATATTGCAACCTTCCTTCTGAGTCAACAGTGAATTATTTCCTTGGCACGGTGATATGGGGTGCCAGCTTTCAGATGAGGTCCAGGCCCTAACCACTTTTAGTCATTAAAAATCCCTTGCTACTTTTTACTGTTGTGGGGATGTTTGTCCTGGTATCTTTTCTAAACTCAACTAGAATAACTGTATTCTAGCTGCCATGTTTTCTGTTGGTTAAGGATGTTCTTCACTTTTTGAATACAGCACATACCCTGCCTTCCATTCTACAATGTGTGTCAGGGATGGCTGAAATAATCCTTTTATACACACGCTCAGAACCAACAAAGGGATTTGCAGACATCAGACTTCAACATGGAGTTCCACTGAAGTCAATGAGTCTGTCTCTGCTCGAAAGTGAAGGTTCCTCAAGGATCACTTTGTGAGAACAGGGCCATTAGTTTGTAGCTGGTTTGTCAAGACATTTGGGATCTTTGGATGAAAGTTGTGGTCTAAATATCAATTAGTCATTATTATTACAGACTCAATATGTATCTGAACACTCTCAAACTTTGGTAGAAATATCCATTCCCAAATTGGAACCCAGTACCTAATCCAAATCCCATAGCTGGTCCATTCTCTGTTATAAGCCAAACCAGTCCCTCAGATCTGAACACCCTGAGCTATGAAGATTAGGTAGGGCTTTTGAAATCCATCTCTGGATCCAAATTTTGAAGCTAAGGCCTCTAATTATAATTTAAATTAACAGGCTTTCGTGTATCCACTTCTGTTTGCTTTGCATCCTATAATAGCATGCACTGGATGTTTTAGAAATAGTTTAAAGTCTTCTAAAAGCTTCAGGGGGGGAAAGGAGAGTACTTTGGATGGGGAAATGAAGGATCAAGTATTGAAACTCAGGACTGCTACTCAATGTTCTATGTATTATTATTACTTTATGGCAGCTTCCACAATATGCTAGGTGCTTTCCAGACATTCAAAGAGGGATAGTCTCTGCCCCAAGAAGCTCACAGTAAGACAATTAAATTATGGGCTAGGGTAAGGGAAGGATAAAATAGGGATTTGGGTTTTTTTGGTTGGTTGGTTGGTTAATTCTCTGCATATGCACATTTTGGGGAGGAACACACACACCTTAAAAGAATAATCATAACAACAATTGTATGCCTAATGCTTATGTTAAACAGAGGTATCCAGTTAATCAGCACACAGATGAATGGTAGGTCTTCTTAATTGGGATGACTGCTAGGAAACAGACTGAGTGTAATGCACATCAGTGAGTAGACACAACAGACCACAAAAGACATACCTCATCCATTTGAAATGGAACACCTAGTGTCTGAAAACTATTTCCAATTGTTAAAAGGAGCAAACCAGTACCTCACATGCTCTTTTGTTCTCTTCATGTTTTTTAACTGTACTAGGGTTGATGAATGCATCAAATGTATAAAAATAGAGTTGTTTCTATAGAACAATGTAGAGGAACACAGTGTGGAGGAAAAATGGGCTAGTGCTGCTCTTTGTGTTTCTTTACAATTCATCACAAAGCCTGAATGTTGTTTCGTAAAGAAAGACGACTTTGTGGCCTGTTTGTTTCCATGGACATATCCGGAAGGTTACGGTTAAGTCTTTCCTTGTTCTGCTAGAGGACTCAGAGGAGGTTTCAGAGATGTAGATTGTGCGCTCCTCATATTTAATTGTATGGGGAGAACAGTAAGTGAAGCTTTAGCAGAGACACCTTTTCCTCCAACTGTTTCTCAAGCATTTGAGTTAAACAGATTAACAAAAAACAAACCTAAAACCCTAGTCATTTCTAACCATCTGAATAAAAAGCACTTTCCCTCTTAATTAATATGGTTCCATTGGTTTCCTTTGATACCATGACCTTAAAGTTCTTCAGTCATCCACAGACTCTTCCAGGAAATAAAAGGATAGACACAACCTGAAACTCTAAAATATAAAACAAGCAGAAACCAATACAAGATGGACCCATCATTTCTTTTGTAGTTCATTTTTAATGCTTTGTGCTCTGCTTTTTATAAAGCAATTCATAAAATAAAGACAATAATGTAATCTGAAATATTTCTAATAACTGGCACAATTGCTTAATTTAGCAGCATTTTGTGTCCCTGGAGGTCTGTGTCAACTAAGAAGATTATCTGAATGTTGGTTGTTAACATAGTCATTTTAAAAAACCTTACAAAGTATAGACATAAAAGTTAACATGCAGTGTCAATAATTATAGGGATGTCTCTCCTGTTTCAGAGTTTTGAAACCTCTGTTCTCTGTGCGTTTTTTGTTTGTTTGTTTGTTTTCCTTTTTTAAAGCAATACCTGAATACATACTATGGGTGCCCAAAAGACAACTGCAATTTATTCGTGCTGAAAGATACTTTGAAGAAAATGCAGAAATTCTTTGGGCTGCCTGAAACAGGAGATCTGGATCAAAACACTATTGAGACAATGAAGAAGCCCCGCTGTGGTAATCCAGATGTGGCCAATTATAACTTCTTTCCAAGAAAGCCAAAATGGGAAAAAAATCAGATAACTTACAGGTAATGCCTTAGCAATATTGTTTTTTCACAAAAATGGGATGCCTTGAGAATTGAAGTGCTTCAATGTGGCATTTAGAAATGGAGGAATTTTCTAGTGGCCTGAGCTCCAGACTTTGAACCAGGGATCCCCAGATTATAATCCCTTTGTGTTTGGACAACCACTGGAAAATGTCTGTGGATTACCAAAATTTAAAATGTAATGAACATTCATCCAAAATTTGTGCCATACATTCAAGGAGAGAATTGTTGTTAAAGTGCAGGAGATCTGAGTTTTATTTTGTTCTGCTGCAAACTACCTCTGTAATTTTGGGCAAATCATTTAATCTCACCTCTGTCTGTACAATAGGGGTAATAGTATTCCTGACTGCACCGGATAATTATGGGGATAAACCCGACAGTGTTCAGAAACTATGGCAATGAAGACCATAGAAGCTACTAAAACTATTCACTATTTACTATTCTTTAATGTCTAATTTTAAGATTTTTCATCCAGTCAGGGACTAATGAGTATTAAAACAGACTAAGGAAGGACTAAGGAATAATGAGTAGCCAATAGTGGAAGTGAACAGTTTTCAAACAATCTGTAGGATGAATATTTTTCACCCAAGTGTGAATACTTATGAATGACAACATGCCTTTATATATCCAGACTGGTTCATGAATAACTTGCAAAAGTGGGGGAAAGAGGGAGAAAGGATTAATATTCCTCACAAACAATTTGACCAGCTTTATTTATGACTGTGAGGCAGTCTGTCTAAGCAGCAGCAAATGTATTTCATAGATTGTGGTTTTAGCAGCTAAGGAAAATGTGCCAAAGAATGAAGGTCCAATCCTGCTCCTGTTTAAATCAATGGCCAAACTCCCACAGACTTCAGTTGTACAAGATGATGCTCTTAATGACCGGTGAGGGGATCAGAAATCCTCGCGGATTCCTCCTAGCTGCTTTTCTATTTGTGTTCATCCTTCTTTGGTCAGGGGGTCAGAGCATCCTTCATAGTCTGAAGACCAGAGAATTCTGGAGAACACTGTGGTAGATTTGCAGGCCTTCTTTTGCTGATGTGCTCCAGATGATATCATCCCACTGCAGTAATCCCAGACACAAAGCCGATCCAGTAACCACAAGAAGCCACACAGTGTTGGAAGCTTTTCTTTAGCAGGAAGATCATTGTCTGAAATGAGATCCATGAATAAGTCCCAGTCAGATGAAGAAAGAGGTGCTCTTGTGAGCTGTCCCTCTATTTTATGTGCTTGTGTCTCCCCTTCTCAGTCTGTACCACATCCCTGATGGCAGGGTTGCTGGGCATACTGGCAAGGAATTAACTATCATTTATTTGACACAAAACCAAAACATGACTAAGAACAAAAAGGTGATTTTTAAGCTTAAGGGGCAAAGTACCCATGTTTGGAGCTCCAAAGTGCTTCTGGTAGTTAGGAGGCTCCCAAAATTCTGATGACTCAGTGGGTGCTTGTGTAAACATACGTCTAATAGGATGATATGTCTGGAAGGATCTTTAATTTCAGTGAAGCAAAATATTGTTAGGTATGGCTCTTCCTGTATGCCAACTCTGACATAAAATACATATAATGTACTTAGTTCAGAGTGTATTAAAAATGTAAGTAATACAGACTCTGGTCAAATTACCACTTACGTGCCATGCTGCTTCCTGCAGTGTCCTCATTCTTAAAGGAAATATCAGTAACTCTCTGGCAGATAATTACATTTAAATTAGAGAATGGTCCCAACAAAGTCTCAATATCCCTGAGCCTTGGGAATGTCCTGATCTTTTTTGCACAGTTGGCACCTCCCTTTGCCAAAGGAGCTAATTTCACTGGTACTTTCAACACTTTAAACAGCAAGCTGTAAAGATCAGCACATTTAGGTATTGTTTAGCTTTTGAAACTGTGATTTTTTCCCCCCTTTTACTGTTAAGGATTTTAGGATATACACCGGATTTGGACTCTGAAACAGTAGACGATGCCTTTGCCCGAGCCTTTAAAGTCTGGAGTGATGTCACACCACTGACATTTTCCCGAATTAATGATGGAGAAGCGGACATTATGATTAATTTTGGACGATGGGGTATATTTTCTATTTTTACATATGCTCTTGGTTTTCTTCCTTCCATTAATCCTCAGCGTTGGAATGACCTCCCCTCAAGCAAGCACTTCAATGAGCCTTTCTGGCAAACGATGCCCTAGTTTTCACTTGGTTTGTACAGACTATGTCAGATTTCACAAAGGGGTGTGTGTGCACACACGTACACTCTTGATTTATCTGTTACAAGAGAATTACTAGGGGACAAAACATTATTTCTGAATGTAAACTATCAGTAATAAACTGGAAAATATTGGGCCAGATCCTTAGCAGCTGTGAATGGACACAGGTCCACTAAAGTGAATGGAATGATATTATATTGTTAATTTATAAATCTCTGCTAGGTTTTCAAATGTCTTCAAAGGTTATTTGCAGAGAGTAGACTATTCTAATACTCCTAGACACTACAGATGAATTGGGACATGCCATCTGAACGCTTAGCCTCTATTTACTTGTATGGGCTGAACTGAGGCCCTTAATCCAAACATCCTTAGCTTTTGGGAGTTCCAAAATCTACATCTGACCAGCCAGTGTTATTAGACTTGATTCAGTTTCATTTGTTAATTTTACTTCACTCAGAAAGAGCCTGGGTTTCATAAGGAACCTCTGGCATTTTAACCAACAAGCTGTAGAGGGCTATATAATTTTAATAAATATATTCACATGTTCAATCTTTTGGGAGATGGCATTTGGAACCAAAGGGAACAGTTCATGGAATAGCTGAGCTCTCCAAGGAGGTCTCTGTTTCAAGCTTGTTTTCTTTGCTTAAGTTAGTGATGGGTCAACCTCAGAAGGCTCAGAGATTCTGTGCAGTATGGATGAGCACCCACCCAAAATTTCAGATTCTTACCAGGCCTGTTTGGTCCACAAAACTGAAGTCTCACAAAATCCAGAGTGTTCATGCTGATTTTAGTACCACTTGATTACCGCAGCCCAGAAATAGCACAAGAATTGCTTCCCCTATAGTATTTTATGCTTAATTATACACTAGAGGCATGTTTCAGTTCTTTGCAATCACTGTTCACACCCCTGTGTGTCGGAGTCAAACTGGTAGGGGTCCTATACAGCATTTTTTTTTGTTCACAAGTTTTCTCAAACTGAGTCTTTACCAACGAAGGAAGACTAATGCCTGATACATGGGAATACTGGGGAGAAGAAACTTCATTCATGTCAATGGAGTGAGGCCAGCACAAAATAGGTGCAATGGAATAGCGACTCCGGCCTGTGTATTTAGGGCTTCTGTCAAATGGCAACACATCAGACCAAAAGGCTTTTAGTGATGTAATTGGAGCCACTGGCAGCTTTGGTGGTCAGGTCAATGTGGTGAGCGAGCTGTGAATAACAGGGTTATGCCCTTGCCAGCTTGTGTTACCCAAGTGTGGTGAGCTTCCAAGAAAAGCCTTCAGTGAAATAACAGGAGAACTACTGAAAAGGCAGTTGCCCGGCAAGCGGGCTGAGACTAGGCATGGTTGATGTGGAAGTAGGATGGGCTGAACCACAGACATCGGGATACTGAATAGGACTCAGCTTTTCAGGGATTCAGTGCTGAGAAAAATGAAGCTAATTTGCTTTCCTGCGAGTAGCACTGGTAGCCTGGGCAAAGAGAAGGAAAGAGAAGGCATACAGGAAAAGATAACAGAGTGCATTGTAAATGAATAGCTTGCTGTGTAACTGACTAAAGGAGCCTGCAAAGACCAATATGGACAGTTATATTCCTCTGAAACTATCACTTAACTACAATGTATATTTTACTGTTCCCACCAGTCAAAATCAAGAACATATCATGGATGAGTATAGCACAGTGTAATGTGTGGGTATCTCACAGAACTTCACTAACACCAGAATCCCTTCCAAATATCCTTAGTACATATAAAGAAACATGCTGTAATACACACACTAATCTTGTGTGCTTTCGTTTTTTATATGAAATGGTTTCCTCTCCTAGGGTCCAATCCTGAAAACCTTCCACATGTGATGTATTCCCAGTGATGTGTTCTTTTGGGAATATCCATGTGACTATCTTTACTCATGATTGTGTTTGCAGGACCGGGCCCATTATAACTTGTAAGTGCTCCTCTTCTGTGTTCTTTCTTGTGCAGAGCATGGTGATGGATATCCATTTGATGGCAAGGATGGCCTCCTGGCTCATGCTTTTGCACCTGGGCCAGGTGTTGGAGGTGACTCCCATTTTGATGATGATGAACAGTGGACTCTGGGAGAGGGACAAGGTACCCAAACATTTTAATGTTTCAAAGCATTTGAATTATAGACTGCTGTGTCTAAAATGGTGGCCAGAGATTGCTCTTCTGTTACTGAAATGGCTTAAGTTGTAAATGCTAGAATAGAACTATGACTCTGGAAGCTGATGGTTATGCATTTTAACAATTTGAAATTCTGCTTTATCAAACTTTTATATAATTTTTTAGAAAAAGTTGCATATTTCTCCCCAGAAATTAGAATTAATTATGGACCTGATCCTGCAAACCTTTACTCATGTGAGCAGAGAGAAGTGAGTAAAGAGCCCTCATGGCAGAAGTGCCAGGCCATGATTTTCAAGAGTGACTAGGGATTTTGAGTGCTTCCAGTTTTTGGTCCCAACCACTGAGATACCCTTAAAGGGGCTTCCTTTTTAGAAGGAGAGGGCTTAGTGCTTTCTGAAAACTGGACCTCTGTAAGATGGATACCCCAAACTAGTGATCACTTTTGAAAATGTTGTGCCATTAGCTTCAATGGGACCATTCAGATGAGTAAGGATTTGCTGGTTCATGTCATCTATCAAAAGCTTCTGAGTTCCGCAGGTTTGTGACTTGAATTGAAATATAGATCTATATCAGGGCTGAGAAAAAACGAGACTTAGAGATGTCTGCAAGTTTGTCTTTTGGAGAATCAGGGGATGTTTTCTTTATGCAAATTGTTGACCAAATACTGTTTGCCTCGTACCTTATGAACCAAATTCTGATCTCAATAAAATACTCACCTGAGGCAGGCCAGCATGATTTGGCCATTATTTCACCTTTTAGAAGTAAATAATATTGATGTTTATTGTCATTTTTTCTCTTTAATTTGACAAAAATAATAGTCTACTGATTATCATTCTTTGTGCCAGAAATTTAACAGGAATGGAAGCTCACAAAAGCAGAATTTAAAATGCATACTCATTTCTTTATTTCACTTCAAATTCAAAATGTCTGAAGTCATTTGTTCGTTGGAAAAATAATTGAATCCTTATATCCTGGTAGTCAAGTTCCATCTCTTTTGGCTTTCTTCAATCGTTAGCAGAAGCAATAGATTTGTGGCTGTCATTATGGGACTGAATGCTTCCCTAAAAGTAACAATGAACAGGAAACTCTTTTGTGTATTTGGATTTATTCTACAAATGGTCAATTTGTGATTTAGGTCTATAAAATCATGACTGGTCCCCTGTGGAACTCCTTGCCAGAGGGTGTCGTGAAGGCCAAGACCATAACAGGGTTCAAAAAAGAACTAGATAAGTTCATGGAGGATAGGTCCATCAATGGCTATTAGCCAGGATGGGCAGGAATGGTGTCCTTAGCCTCTGTTTGCCAGAAGCTGGGAATGGGCGACAGGGGATGGATCACTTAATAATTACCCTGTTCTGTTCATTCCCTCTGGTGCACCTGGCATTGGCCACTGTCGGAAGACAGGATACTGGGCTAGATGAACCCTTGGTCTGACCCAGTAGGGCCATTCTTATATTCTTAATTAGTCCCTCATATTGAGAAATCGCTAACGGAAACTAGGTTGAGTGCATTTTAAAATAAGTTACCATGCCAGTGTTGTATTCTTAAGGAAAGTTTCTATATATTACAATCTCCTGAAATAAAAACCAGGTTTGGGGACGTATGCATTAACGTATCCGCTAGCACAGCAGTAGATCAGATTCAATTCTGACTGAAAATGCCAAAATGGATTAAGAGGCATATTAAGATCATGCTGAAACGACTCCCTGGAACCTTTGGAAAATTAGTGCACATTTTAGATTATGCTATTAAAGGATCTAAATTACTAAACAAATTAACAGCTTGGTTATAAGTTTGCATTGCTATAGCGACTACTATAATTATCTTTCTGGGCACTTCAACACAAGTAATAGCCATGCTTTTTCCCCCAAAATTACTTATTACAGTTTCAGCTACAGTCATCATGACAACTGGGAAACCAACAGAATATATTTGTTCAAAGTGTAAATGCACCTGAAATTTCTACACTAATGTCCCTTATAATGAAAGTTTCACTCCAGAAAAGAAACAAACCTGTATGCAGACACCATAATGGATGAAAACAATTGGTGACAGGATGCACTGTTGTGTTTTTTCCCTTTACAGTTGTTAAGGTGAAGTATGGGAATGCAGATGGTGAATACTGTAAATTTCCCTTCCTATTCAGTGATAAGGAATATAACAGCTGTACTGATGCAGGGCGCAATGATGGATTCCTTTGGTGCTCAACCACGTACAACTTTGATTCCGATGGCAAATATGGATTCTGTCCCCATGAATGTAAGTTGAACACTTGGGTTGGAGGCTTGTCTCATGGCTGATTTTAGCCAAGAGGAGTCAACTGTAGTTATTCTGCATGTCAGGCTACCATTGTACCTTTCCACTTTGAACGCTCCGAAGTATGTTGAAACTGATATAGAAACGTCAGTCCCAGGATCAAGTAGCAGTGTCAGCTCTTTTGTGTCCCTTCCCTTCCCCCTTTCAGTGCACCCAGAAGAGAATCTAGGCCACTATCTTCAGCTCCTGGAATCTAATTATAGCATTGACTTCAATGGGAGCCCAGTTGGTCCTTATTAACTATATGAAAAACATAAAAAAGGGGAAATATGAGGAGGACATCAACAGAAAACACTAGCTAAACAACTTCCCACCATCTCCTTCTTGGGATCAGAGAGGAAATTTGTGCTCAAGTCAGGTGAATTGAATAAAGTAAATGATCTGCCTTCTTAGTAAGAAATCCTCCTCTTTTTTCAGTCCTGCCAGTTGGCCCTCTCCAAAGAGAGGTCCACATAACAGGGGAGCGATGGAAAGGACTAGCATTTGGGTTTTGACTTCAGTGGGACAAGGATTTGTCCCAAACCGGGCATGCGGCCATTGCAAGGGCCTAGCACTCGCACTTTCACGAGCAGATTAGCATTTTCCCCACACAGCACAGGTGAGCCTTGCAAGGAACTAATCTTGATTTATACAGATCCTGAGTTTCCAAATGTCTTATGGCACATCGAGGTCAGCTGAGGAAGTCACAGGCTTTTCCACAGGATAACAGTCCCATTAAGGGGATGGTGTGATTGCAAAGAGAATGAGAACAGATAAAAGAAAGATGTTTTCATTTTGATTCACCATACGTAGATTTTGACTTGCTTGATATTAAATATCACCAGTATAGGCCCAGCTTGAACCTGCTGCTCAGCAGCAGCAGATAGCACAAGAAACCTGCTGTGCTTGTTCCTTGACACCCAGCAGCCAAATACAAGCACACTCCCCATGCTCCCTGAATCATAGGGTCAGCTTCTCCTAGCAAGATGGGGCCAGATTCACAGAGGGGAGCGTGCTGCACTTACCTACGCATTGGGGCAGCAAATCTTTCCCCCCTGAACACCATGCCGCTCCAGCAAGAATTGTAGCTCCCCCAAAAGCAACAACTGAGACCATTGTTTGTGAACCTCACAAGGAGAAGGCAGAAAGAGTCAATGGGCCAGAACTTCTGGACCTCCATTGACATCACTGAAGCTCTGTCAACTCATATAGCTGAGGATCAAGCCCATTGTCTTCTGTTAGAATCCAGGCCCAGGGCAGCCCAGAGGATTCAGGGGGCCTGGGGCAGGGCCGGGTCTTCGGCGGCAAGTCCTTCCCTCCTAGAGGGATCTGCCGCTGAATTGCCGCCAAAGAATGAAGCCATGGCAGTAGAGCTGATGGTGGCTTGTTTTTTTTTTCCCCCGCTGCTTGGGGTGCTTGTACTCACAGGGTGGCACTCCGAGGCTTCGGCAGCACTTCAGCGGTGGGTCCTTCACTCACTCCGAGTCTTCGGCTGCACTGAAGGACCCGTCACTGAAGACTCGGAGTGAGTGAAGGGCCCGCCGCTGAAGTGCTGCCGAAAACCCGGAGCGGCTCGCGGGGCCCCACTTGTCCCCCCTCTGGGCGGCCCTGTCCAGGCCCCCTTCTCTGCAATGGAATGAATTGTTCCATCCCATCACATTACACTGAAATGCTCTGACTCCTTTACAGAATTCTGGTGATGGGAAATAAATGTTGTTATGAAGTTACATAGTTAATGGTATAATTGCAAAATGCTAGTCAGGTAAGTGGGCATGCTTTGAGTATTAGGTTTTTATTGTTAACAGATACCGAATGACTCTTTTACTTAAAAAGTACTTTCAATTGCTCAGTGCAGCCAGAGGAATGTCACTGAGTATTTCAGAAACCATATATTAGAAACCATATTAATGGAAAAATTCTAGTGGGTTTTGAAAAGCTGAGATCATATGTAGGGTTTTTTATTAAGCTTTTTGAATTGTGAACAGAGTGCTAGGACTCACAGAAAATTTGTCTCATAATCTGGAACTTTTTTTTAGGAAAGATCATATACAGATGAAATAATTTGTATAACAATTTCATTAACTCAGCAATTTTTGTACATATATGTAATGTGGTGATTGTTTTTAAAGTAACACTAATATGGTGAACATTTTTCCCTTTGCACATTTGTAATATGTGCATTGTTTAAAATATTGAGGGTGAGTCTGCAGAGTAGAAGATTATAGAAAACTCTTATATTATGTGAACTTTAATTTGATGTAATCGATGTCAAACTGCAGGAAATATTCTGGAGTGGTAGTGTGGTCCTGTGGGTAGGGCTGGGGCCTACAGAGCAAGATAACTGGGTTCTATTTCCAACTCTGCAACTGATCTACTGTGTGACCTTGGGCAAGTCACTTCACCTCCACACACACCCCTTCCATTCTTTGTCTACTTAGATTGTAAGCTCTTGGAGTCAGGAACTGAGGTGTTTCAGTGTTGCTCACAGCTATACGCCTATTGTGTACCATTGGCAGGGGCACCAATTGGGAGACAGGGCTGTCCAGAATGGGGGGGGGCATTTGGGAAGGCCCCCAAACTGAGTGGCATTGCAGCCTGGCACACAGGCTCATGGCGTCACTCAGATTTCACCCAACAGCCCCTTGACAGAGGGTCCACTGGGATAACGAGTTGTGCTGAGACCCCCAAGCTCCAGGTCGTAAGTGCCGCTCACTGAAATTTGGCCCGTCAGCCCCTCTGTCGTGATCTTTTAAATTAAAGTGAGGCTGGTTCAGCTGTGCATCCCATGTGAAAAATTTCTAGGGTGTCCCTGCTGTGTTTTATACAGTGCCAAGCACAATGGGCTCACAATCCCAACTGAAGCCTCCGGGTTCTCCTGTAACACACTAGTTAATAATAATAATGAGTCAGAAAGGAATGATTGAATGAAATAATACTGGAGGTTTTGTTTGAAACCAAAGTTGTTGGAATCATCTTGTTCCTCCTTGGAACACTTGCAGTGCACCTATTTGCAAGGTTACGGCTGGATTATATCTAGATTGTATTGGGAAAGGGAGTGCGGGTTAATAAATATATTATCCCGCGCTTAAAAGCAAAGCTAATAAAACCAGATGTGCTCAATATCTTGCAGGTTCAAGCCCATGCTAGTCCAGTCTAACAAACCCTAACTACCATGTGATGTACTGCAGAGATCAGCAGTGGCTCCCATAAAATAACTGCCCAGACAGGGCCGACCAGAGGATTCAGGGGGACTGGGGTCTTTGGCGGCAGGGGGCCACTGCTTTGGCAGTAATTCAGCGGCGGGGGATCCTTCTGCTCCGGAACCCACCGCTGAAGTGCCCCGAAGACCCGCGGCAGGAGCTCCCAGCCGCCGAATTACCACCGAAGACCCGGCACTTCGGCGGCAGGTCCCGCTTCGCCGGTAATTTGATGGTGGTGGGGGTCCTTCTGCCCCAGGGCGGAAGGATTCTCCCCTGCCACCAAAGACCCAGAGAGGAAGAAACTCTGGGGCCCCCGGAGTAAAGGACCCCGCTCCAGGGGCCCTGAAAAACTCTCGTGGGGGCCCCTGTGGGGCCCGGGGCAAATTCCCCCATTTCCCCCCCCCCCAGCGGCCCTGTGCCCATATGGGTATTTCTATGTATATATTTGTCAGTCCAGCAGCCATAATTTTTGGAGAGACCATAATAGCTGTTGTGTAGAAAAAGGCATTCTCATACCCTCCTTTTCAATGCTTCCCTGCTCGGCTTCTTATCCTAAGAGTGATCAGAGGCAGATATTATCATCCTAGGTGTTTCTTGGGCTCACTTTTCAGAACAGGAGGTTTTTAATATTTGCAAAATGAGCCAGAGTTTTTCAGAGTTATCGGTAGTTTTCAGGTATAATGCCACATACTTCAGTATTCCAGCCCTGAGGTGACAGAAGGGGGTCCTTCATTTCTGAGGGCATGTCAATATTGTAAAGCACGCTGATGTGCTGCCTTCTAATTTCCCCAAGTAAACCCTGCTGGTACTCTCTGAGAGGTCCCGAGTTCCCATCATCTCAGTGCGCACTAGGTACCTCTTAGAGTACATCAGCAGTTACATTGGGCAATTAGAGCTCAGCACATTAAAGCATTCTACAAATCAGCCCCTCTGGGGCACGTTGCTTCACCCTGTAGACAAGCACTCAGTCTTTCCGCCGATTTCCCCACCTTACTTTTCCTTCGAGAAAGGAGGCAGAGAGAGGAATTGCTGTTGATACTTCTTTAAAATACTAGAGATGCTTAGATACTGCAGGGATGATGGTTAGGTAGGTAGGTGGACAGATAGACATTCATGCATCTTGGGCTATTTCTGTGCCTAAAATTACATGGGTTAGAGAATTTAAACAGTCTCTGCCAGTGTCAAGGGCAGTTATGATTCTGCACGGCCAAAATGCTGGTGTCAATGTTTTGAAATTGAATTGGTGGTTTTGAGCTGTTTGTTCGTGATGTAATTGTTTTGCAAGATGCTTGAACAGCTATGCACAGATGTTTCTTGTTAAACACATTGTGGTATTGTTCACTTATTATTCCAGGACACCATTTTCTAAAACCTAGGAATAAATTCAAATAGGGCAGGATTAGGGATTTACATCATGGAGTCTGTTGGGTCAGGAAAGATTTATATTTGGTAGTAGGCTGATCTTTTATTTCTAAAGTCAGTGTCTTTAGTTTTCCTATAACATTATATAACCAGAGAATACATGTGAAACAGTTAAAAGAAATGGTTTAAAACCTGAATCTGCACTGAAGGCTTTTAAAAAGCTATTCTACCCAGAAAAAGTATAGGTATTTTAAACACTGTATGTGCACCTTTCAGAACGCCAACCCAGCTATCAACTAACATATATAGTCAGTTGTTCTGCTGAGAACATATGGCCTCGGTTCTCATGAAGTCCTCCGACAACATTCTGGTAGTGTAAAGGGGCCTAGGGTATAACCCACTTGAAGGTCTCTTTACACTGCCTAAGTGCTGTAAAAGGCCCTTTGTGTAAATGAGACTCAAACTCACAGGGTTTGTTTTGTGCCGTGGGCAGGGTAGGAGTAGAGAACTTGTATCCCATTTTGTGGGGCCCATGTGAAGGCCGAACTGCATCGCACACCTACTGCTGTGGGGAGTGGAGGGACCGTGTGAAAGTCATGCCTCAGTCCCCCACACACCAGCCAGCTCAGAGATATTCAGGGTTGAATGACTTTCCTCCAAGAGTTAAGGGTGTTGCACCCCTCACAGGTTCGACACTTAATTGAGGGCTGGAAATACTGGAGCTGGTTCTGCTCTGACATTGGTGTAACTTTGCATTGGCATTACTCCTGATTTACCCTGTTTTAACATCAGAATCTGGCCCTGGATGATGCATTGATGATAAGTAACTGCACCTTTATTTCAGTTCTCTGAGCAAGTGATACAGTGTCTTTATTTTTTTTCATTTACAATAAAACTCAAAGAGGTTTAAGTTTAAAAAAACCTGTAAGAACTTTGTTGGAATGAGGGACTTTTAGCATCACGTGCCATTACCCAGGAGCAAATTGAAGAACCTTATTTTGACTGTGTCTTAATATTGTACTGACTTTCCATATGATTTTGCAACGTATCCCTGTTCAAACCAATCAAAAATTCTACTCATAGACCAAGGCTGCCAGATCTGCAGCGGGAAGTGGAATGTGTGGCAAATGAGTCATCCAAACAACTCAATTTCTTTTTGCTTTCCAAGTGTCATTTCTCTTAAAAAAATCTTTCCCCAATCAAAATAAAGACTGCACTGTTTAATGTATGTGCTCTGCCTAACTCACCACCAGAATCTGAGACATAAATACTGAGTCAGACACTTGGCTCCAGCTCTGTCACTTTCGCCCAGCTCCCACAGCTTAGGGGCTATAGGGGACATGTTAGGGCACTGCCAGAAAGCCTTGAGATCGAGAGGTCCCTGAAGGATGACGTGTCCCCTAGAGATAGGTTCCTAATTTGGCTGATTGCAGGATCAGGGAAGCATAAATATGGCGTTAAGCCCCCCTCTCCTGGATCCTGTGCAGAGCATAGCTTGGCCAAACCAGAAGATCATGCTTGCTACATTTAAGCAATAACTTGTTCTTTTATAACTTCTGACCCAGTCCTGGAAGGTGCCGAGCACCCTCCCCTCAATGGGACCAAAGCATGCTAACTGGAAAGATCAGATCCTTAATGCCCTAGTCAGTCCTTGCTTTAACTTGGAAAGGGAGTCATCTGTGACACCATATTTTCCTATTCAGCAGTGATGCCACTCAGCTCAGTTAGCCTATAAAGCTAGAAGGGTTTCCACCCCCCTAAAAAAGCAAATCAAGCCAAGAAACAATGGATATGTAAATATGGCCATCTTGCTGCTTACATAACAGACTAAGCCCAGGGAAAATCTAATCCCACAAATACAAAGTGTCTGTGATAATTTTTCAGTAATCAGAACTGGCTGAAATATAAAGTTAAAAGTAACATACACCGTAAAGGAAAGATACTGTGTCCTAGGTGCAACTCTCTTACCCTCTAGATTTTGATGCTCCCTTTAGATGGATACCAAGTCATTAGCACACACATTCATTGCTCATTTTCACATCTATTTTTCAAAATCAGGCCAAGACCATTTAATTGCCCTTCCCTGGGCCACACAGGATGTCTGTGGCAGATCTAAGGAGATAACCTGGATCTCCAGCCATGGAGTTAGTTCTGTGCCTTAGCTACAAGACCCTTCCTCCCCATTTATGTGGTAGATGATTCTCAGGGACTATAGAAAGCTTGGGAATGTTCGTGAGTCATGGAGCTTGTTTATGTGTGGGTGGGTGAGAGGGTGGATGCAAACCTGAACTTCTTGAAGAGGAGCATCTCATGTCAAACTATTAACTGGGAGGGAACGCAGGAGCCATGCCTATCTCTCCCTCTTTGTCAGAGGAGTTAAGTTCAGTCTATCTAGCTTGGATATTTATAGAGTATCAATCACTGCAGCATCAAGTGACTGTTGTGTGGACACTCAGAAAAGCAAAGCCGAGCTATTGAGAAGCTAAAGGAAAGAAAAGTGGGATAGGAAAAATGCCAGGATATGGTCTCCCCTACTTGTATCTTCTATTGTAGTCTGCAGACTAAACAAACAGAGGAATGTCACATAACATGCTCATTAGGAAAATTGTCATCTAAAGTGGTAACAAACCTGTCTACATGTTTAAGATGCGATTTTAGTCACCTCTGTAGCACAGTGTAAATTAATTAGCAAAACTCTAAGAAAAATAGATGGCTTCCTGGAACACTCCCTCCAAGCCTTGTTTGAAGCAGAAGTATTAGCTACAGATAGGCAGTAATATATTATGAGGCAGGGTATAAAGGATATATTGCCAGAAACTTGAGCAACCCCGTGGACTGCACTTGAACCATTTTAATAATTATTGTCTCTCTCTGTGCCTCAGATCCCCCATCTGTGAAATGGGGATATTATTTCCTTTCTCCCACCCTGGTCTGTTTAGCTCATGAACCCTCTGGTCTCTTACCATGTGTACGTACAGCACCGAGCACAATGGGCTCTTTATGTTATCCGGGGCCTCTACATGCTGCCATACTACAGATAATTAACCAATAATGTTTTTTCTTATCAATTTCTAGTTATAATTTATATAATTACTCATTAAAAATATTCTATTTTTTTTTCTGTTTCACTTTCACTGCAGCTCTTTTCACGATGGGTGGAAATAGTGAAGGGCAGCCATGCAAGTTCCCCTTCAAATTTCAAGGCACATCCTATGACAGCTGTACAACAGAGGGGAGGACAGATGGGTACCGGTGGTGTGGAACTACAGAAGACTACGACAGAGATAAGAAATACGGCTTCTGCCCAGAGACTGGTAAATAGACATTTGATATGCTGGTCTGGTTTGTCATTGAGCTGTATGTTGCACATGCAATTTTCCATCCTTTAATTGAATAGTTAAAAGTAGTTGAGTTAGGGGCATATGTGCCTCTGGATGTGTTGATATTTCCACTTTACTGAAAATGTGTTGATTGCGGCTTCTAGGCACATGCACAATATAACCTATAGATTAAGCCCGTACACAAACCTATGTGTGCGTATATGCAATATAATATTAAACCAAGGCAACATCAGTTAACAAGAATAAAGAACTACTGAATTCCCATCCAACCCTCCAACCCCCAGAAAAAACAAAAATCCTCAAGTCCTTTCTGCATCTCAGGAAAAGTCAGAGAAAATAAAATAGCTATTCAATATGCCTGACCTGTAGGGAACAGTGCTCTGTCAGACCAAAAGGGAAGTGGATTCCAGAATTCCATCCCCTTTACTGAGTATGCTCTTCCAGCAGTCCCCAGATAAATAAATCTCTGGATTTATCAGCCCAAGTGCTGGAAAATTGCGAGGGAGAGCTGTGTAGTACCAATCAGTACTAACCCCTTGAATTACACCCAAAAATGAATTGAGGCCATGGTATGGCTTTTTCCTTCACCACACTAGTCACCTGATTATCAGTGAATATATCCATTCAGATGTAATCAGAACCACACTTGGAACACTGGACCAAAGCTCAGAGCTGAAACTTTCCTGAGGTTTGAAAGAGTTTGCTTGCGTTTTTCTAACGTAAGCAAGTCACAAATAGCAACTTTCCCAGATTCCTTGGCTCTTTCAGCTTCCAGATGGAAATGGAATTACCTACAACAACAGTCATATATTTGAGGTATACTGTATAGGCCAACCAAAGTATAGCCTAAATCTGTAAAAGCATATGCATCTAAGGTTGCATACAATTTTAAATATACCCAGTTCAGATGAAAAAATCTTGGATGCATGCACACAATCCTAGATAGCTTGCCCATGGGCATCAGGAATTTGCACAGCTAAATCAAAAATGAGCATATGCACACATGTATGACTTTAAATTGTAGGTATAAATGTCTACCACTACATGGTAAATGTGGGTAGATTATTACTTTTTAATATCCCTGAAACATGAGTCACAAATGAAAAAAGCAGTACAAAGGAAATGTGAAACTTAAACAGCCAATGACTAATGATTAACATTTATTTTTTTTATTTTTTTTAAAAGAGTGTTTAGCACAGTCAAATTTAACTTAATAAATTTGCCTTTACGAATTTACAACATACTAGGAAATAAATTGAAAATTATCTCTTCTCTCCAGAAGAATGATCCTTCTGCTTTCTTGACAATTTTAAATGCTTGTTAACGTCAGTCGTTACTACATAGCGTGTCACAGGAACAAAATTAGTTTAGAGGATTGTATAACTTGGCAGGAATCATTTTTCTGAGATACAGATGAAAAGCACGGTTACTCATTTAAACTGCCTATGATGGTTCAGCACTCTTGGCACTTAATGGAGCCAAGGTGAAGCCACCAAATGTAATGAAACCAAAACTAAATGTAAGCCTAACTCTGGAGCAATGGCTGGCTCTGGATGAACAAACAGATTGAATCCATTTCCAAGCTTTCTAAAATGCCATCTCTGTTTAAAATAGGTACTTGGAGCATTTTGATTGGTTGCTAATTATTTCTGACTTTCTGAGCCATCATTACTCTTAACAGCAAAAAAGGATCAAACTTAGCATAACTGGTAATGGGGACACAGAAAAATCTAACTGAAGGTTAAATGAGCAGGAGAACATTGGGACTAATATATTGAAATTCTTACACAAAATCTTAACAATAACTAGAAGTAGCTCATACACTTACCTGTAAGGACCCTCTGTTTGGTTTTTTGGACAGTATCTAGCACAGTGGGGTCCTGCTCCAAGACTGGGGCTCCAACGTGCTCTGGTAATACAAATAATGACTAACCTTTGAGCAGATGAAGAAGTTACTACATAATCAGCCTGTTGTGCTTTGCATTTGTTTATTGTTTATGTCTGGTTTACGCAAAATGCCAATCTTCTAGCTGGCCTGGTTAGTCTTGATTCCAACTTTCTATGGATTTACAGCAAATATAGGAGCTCTTTCCAAATTATGGCACAAATCCCCCTATGACATTTAAGCCCAGTGATGCCTCGGTACAGTGTGTGTGGAAGTGGAATGACCATATGGCATTGCTGTAGATTCTGCAACTCCACAAAGCAAACCCCAAACCCTGCCATATTTAACACTTCTATTTTCACAGCGTGAAAGTCAGTACATCCTGCATGGATCCCGTGCTATCTACATGCATTTTGGCTAAGCCACACTCCTGCACTGTGGCTACTCAATATCCTTCATTCCAACCTTGAGCAACATATAAGGGGTACAGTTCTTCAGCATCCTTTCCATGATGGTTCTGACCCACTGGCCATATTTAAAAGTGTGGGTGGATATAGTAGAATAGGAAGACAAAAAGCGGTCTCCGTGAGCACCAAAGGTAGAAATTTTACTCCACAGCACGTATCACATATAGTTTATATCCTTCTCATTAGATTAGTTTAAAAACCACTGATTTAAAATTGATCCTGTCAGTACGCCTCGACCGTCTCAGTGTGCAAGATCTGACTTTTTGACTCCTCTAAGATCTTTTTTTGTCCTCAGAAGCTAAGTAAACTTCAGTGTGACACTTCACAATCTGCTGATATATAACAAAATTATAAGTTTCTATCAATAAATCTACTCATGGAAGACAACTGAAAGCATTACCAGAAACGATCGTATTAATTAGGCTAATACCAGTTGTTAATATCACTTTGTTAATCAGTTCCCCCTCCAATTCCACATGCCATTGAGCTGCAGTAGAGTAACTGCTTCCTGCAAGTAGTTGCCAGTTGCAGTTTTTGTCTTTAGCTTCCGTGGCTTCAGCAGGAACAATTAGACTTTCCCTCGCTTTTCCTCAGTTGCAGGCAATTTCCTTTTCAAACAGGGGCGGCTCCAGGCCCCAGCACGCCAAGCATGTGCTTGGGGCGGCACGCCACGGGGGGCGCTCTGCCGGTCGCCGGGAGGGCGGCAGGTGGCTCTGGCGGACCTCCCGCAGGCGTGCCTGCGGAGTGTCCGCTGCTCCCGCGGCTTCGGTGGAGCATCCGCAGGCACACCTGCGGGAGGTCTACTGGAGCCTCAGGACCGGCGACCAGCAGAGCGCCCCCCACAGCGTGCCGCCGTGCTTGGGGCGGCGCAATGGCTAGAGCCGCTCCTGTTTTCAAACTGTCATTTTCAGTCACAGTTTCCGTGTTTGTTACAACAGTTTAGATTTTCCAGTTGCTTTCTGGGCTTAGGTACGATTTAAGAGAAGGTGATGTCAGTTTTATGTCACAAAAGCTGATTGATTCTCTACTTATTGCATTTAAATATTGTTTTCCCCATAGCAATGTCAACGGTTGGTGGAAATTCAGAAGGAGCTCCTTGCGTATTTCCTTTCACCTTCCTTGGCAATAAGTATGAATCCTGCACAAGCGCTGGACGTAGTGATGGCAAGATGTGGTGTGCTTCCACTAGTAACTATGATGATGACCGCAAATGGGGCTTTTGTCCAGATCAAGGTAACACAGTTTCTCAAACAATAACTTGAAAACCTTTAGCAACGTGTATTACTCCCGCCTCTGTCTCGGGCTAACCAATGATAGAAGAACATTGACCAAAATGCTGTGAGTAATTGATGTAATCGGCATTACATCCAGGATAAGTTTGGACCCATATTTATAATTCATGTACACTTGCATTACTTTCCCTACAAATTTGGGAATGCATATTTTACTTTTGAAAATAAAAGGACACTCTCAGAGTACATCTGGCGCCCAAAGTTAGGGTTTGGAAAAAGCTTGTCAAAATAAATACATAAAAATGTTTGCAGGATATTTATAAAAGACAGCAAAGGAAACAGGTTTTTAATCATAAATGGTCCCCTAAAGCAGTGGCGGGCAACTTGTGGCCCACCACTCCCAGAAAGGGTTAGCAGGAAAAAAAACAAACCAAAACCGCCCACAAAACCCTACAACTCTTGAAAAAGTGGGGGAAATATTTTTTTTAATAAATTATTTTCATTTTAATAATCTTTGGTGTTATTTGAAATAAATTAGAGATGTTTTTTAAATGCAGTACTTGCAACATTGACCAACAATTGCTAAATTCAGGTATCTGATGTACAGAAGCATTTTCCATTTTTTTTAGAACAGGAAATAACTTCTCTGTTCAGACACTGATTTGGTAACTGTTGATAAAATGCTGCCCTTTTGTAATATGGATGATTTTTCACCTATCAGTAGTTTTTTAACCGTACTGAATCAATGCCCTCCTGTACTAATAAGGATTATGGAGGTGACGACTGGGTGTTGACAAATATGTACTAGAGTCTAAGATGGCAGTACAAAAGTACTAGTGACCTAAGGTCGGTTTTAAACTCAGAAATCCAGAGGTGAAAGGCTACTGCACTAATCGTAGGCCTCCGCCTGCCTCATATTATCTGCAACTCAAGCAAGACAAATAATGAAAACAGCAATTTTGTTAAAATAAAATAAAAAACCCTCAGTAGAGCCGTATAACTCCTGGATGGTTTTTAATGATTGAAAGTAAGATTCAAGGTCCAGATTGTGGTTTAATTCTTCCATGCTAAATAAATCAAACATTTCACTTGAACTACTTCCTTCCTTCTCAGAAGTACTAAGTCAATGTTCAAGGGCACTTTACATGGGAAACAGGGAAAATATATGCATGAGTCAACTGTACAATAGGATTGAAAAGAAACCTTTCTGTCTAATGACATTTCCTAAGACTTGGCAATATGCACGGCATGTTTATTATTATTATATGAAATTCCACATCAAGCAATATTTATTATGGGAATCTTTTGGTGGAGAGAGGAGGAGTGGCAATTTTATGGGCCTGGGATAATAGATGCAGTATATCTTTATTCGGATACAAGCAACCTGTGTTGACTCATTGTGTTGTTCAGGTTACAGTCTTTTCTTGGTTGCTGCTCATGAATTTGGCCATGCCATGGGACTAGAGCACTCTGAGGACCCAGGAGCTCTTATGGCTCCAATCTACACCTTTACCAAGAACTTCAGACTGTCTCAGGATGACATTAAAGGAATCCAGGAACTTTATGGTAAAGTATTCATCGTTTATCAAAAGTACGGGCTGACCTAGTATTTTCAGAAGCTATTATAAATAACGTGCACTTCCGAGTAATTAGAGATGCAAATTTCCATTCCCTTGCCTGCCTCACTCAAGATATTGTTCCTACTTCCTATTAATGGCTCAATTCAGTAACAAGCAGCCACTTACGCTTCTGAGCTGTGAAAGCCCCAGAGCAGCATAGGTTAATCCCGTATCTTTAGGTGGAACTTTCAAAGGCTCTCTCTCTCTCTTTGGCTATGAAACGCCATGCTGGGAATTGTGGGATACCTGCTCTGTAACATGGAGTCCTTAACTCAGGGGTCATGACCAGATGTCAGGGGACCATCATCACCTTGCCCTACATATTGCTAAAGGGGTGGTCTATCCTGACTAAATGGCAGAGGGCAGTACAAGGGTCCTGGTATGGACCCTCCCCACTCTACCCCATCGCAACCCTGGGAGAGAGGAGCTCTCTCATTCTCCCTGCCGCAGCTGCAGGGCAGGAGGATTTCTGCATCCCCCACCAAGCCCTGCCCCCAGCGAAGGAGAAGCTCACTCTCTCCACTGCAGCCCCAGGGTGGGAGGAGCTCTCTGCCCTCCCCCCGCACCCGCTTTTTTTTTCTATTAAGATATTTCCTCCTAACATGCAGTGCGCAAACTCAGTGAGGTCATACATGTATCCCCGTAACGTGAGATTATGGATGCACATGCACCTACTTGGTTTGCACATGTTCCCCCCATAAGGTTAAGGAGCCCATATTCAAAGTGGATTAAAGGTACAGTTCATTTAAATGGTGAACACGTGGCTGTTTATTTCTTTGCATATGATGCATGTGCATGGGTTTATATGGTTTCATGTATAATGTATGTGTGTTTAATGTGCCCCCCACACTCAAAGCAGAAACATTTACATTCCTGAGTACACCCCTGTTTCTATGGGAGATGTGCATGCATAGGTCTGGGCAGAACCTGGGCCTAACATGGGGGTAGAGACTTTCCCTAAGGACAGTGTACTACCTACCATCAACCAGAGAAAACTTCATGCCAGATATTTAGCTCTTCATTTAGTCTTCCAGAAGCAATGGGGTGATAGAGGTCAATGGCTGGGTATATAATTTTCTTCTTCTGACACCAACTAGGGAGCTCACTCTTTTAGCCTGTAAAGGACATTTAAGTCTATACTCCAAAGGCCTTTTTGGTCTAAAAGCAATGCAAAGAGGGTAAAGCTGTTTCACAGATGGAGACACACACGCCCTCTTCAGCCTCGTACTATTGTTTTCAAATTGGGATGCTTCAGATGAGCAATTCTACCTTGTTCATTAAGGAGACACTCCCTAGACTTAGAAGCTGGTGATTGCTGGTGGTGGTTAAAATGAAAATAAATTGTGCTGGAGAGACAAGTTGCTTTTCATGAGTTTCTTGTCTCCACTCTGCTCAATTTAGTGATTATTCTCCACATGATAGATGTTTCTTGTGATTTCCTGATAAGTTTCAGAATGATATGTGAACAATAAGCCTCCTCACCTGATTGATTTATTGATGATGGACCAGAATTTACGAGTATGTGTAGTGTGTTACCTCTATCACCGTCCTATCAATCAGCCAACCATTTAGGCTGTACAACAGGAGAAACAACATTTGTAGATAATGTGTGGAAGGTGATAGCTGTATATACCAGATGTTTCTGTGGGGAAGAGGAGGATATCAGATATTTGTATTCTGCGTTCATCTTTAATATTTATGTATTTTTCTCCAAAGATCATTTTAGCATATATTGCATGGAGGTGGTTTTATGACTTTGATCAGTTAAAATCCATTCAGTCTATAGACTTGCTAAATTACCATGTAGGGATGAAAATATCTCTGAATATAAGGCTGCTGAGCAGTTTGAAAGGATCATATCATTTCGTGGTTTTCTAACTGCATCACTTCTTAATTACTGATGCCTTGATTCTGTAGTTCTGGACACCTTAGGAATGCTAATAATAATACCAAATAATTACCAGATATATGTTCTTTATTCAAAAAACTGACTTTGATATTCATTTTTTCCAATTGCTGGGCTCTTTAATTGAAATTATATAATCATTTGTGTGAAGTCTGGAGAGCCCAACCAAGACTGGACCTCATGGTGCGAGGTGCTGCACATAAACATGTAAAAAGTATCCCTGCTTGGAATATTTTACAATCTAAATAGACAAGACAAAGGGATGGAAGCAGAAAAGGATGCAGCGTACTACCAGATTGGGAAGTGAGACACAGTAAGGTTAAGTGATATTCACAAGTTCATAATTAAAAGACTCTGGAAGAGCTCAGAATGTAACCCAAGTCTCTTAAGTCACAGCCCTAAGGCTTAACCAGAAGACCATCCTTCCTGCCTCTTTAACTAACTGAAGAAATACTTTAACTCAAAAAACTTTTTATTTTTGTAAACAAACTTGTATTTTGCTTTTGGGATTATTGTTCATTACACATTTTCTAGCATTAATCAGAGCTACATCAAATCAGCTGGAGTCACGTTTTGTTTAATGATGTAAAATCACCTGATTGCTAAGGAGCAGCCAGATGCTACACCAGGCAATGCAGCCACAGCCAAATAACAAAACAAAATAAAATCCAACAGATGGCAAAGTGCATGTTTTGAAGAGAACATTTTGATTCTTAATGAGGGGAGAAAGGCAACAAATGGCTCAAAATGTGTATTTATGACTTGCAAACTATTAGCAGGCTGGAAAAACTGCAGTACAAAAACCTGGTATGTATAGTATTCAGAATTATCTGCACATCAGTTGAGATACCATGGCATACACTGTTTTAAGAAACTTTAGTTTGTTATATTTTAAACTACCCCAACACTGGGCAAAAAAATTCTCAAAGTTAATAAATGCGAGTTGCTAACAAAAATTATCTGTCCTGAAAATCTTCCTGACTAAATAGACTAGATCAACTATGGGTAGGAGGGGAAATACAGGCACATAGAAATGACATGTCTTGACAAAGCTCACACAGCAGGCTAGTGGCAATGCTGGGAATAGACTCCTCCCACCCCAAGACCTTCTGAGTCCTAATCTAGTGCCCTGTCCACTGAACTACACAACCTCTGAAACATTTTCTAATTTCCATCAAATATAACCTCCAAACAACTGAAGTGATTGTTTCCCTTAAATGATTTATAGCAACAACAATACACTCAAACATTAGAGTATAAATCTGTTCTTCGTTGTAGGAGGATCCACTGATTTTGGGCCAGATCCAGCTCCCACGCTTGGACCAGTCACCCCAATGTTATGCAAACAAGATGTCATATTTGATGGTATCTCCCAAATTAGAGGAGAAACGTTTTTCTTCAAAGACAGGTGAGAGACATTGTTTAGTGGTAAGAGGCTGCCATAAAAAAGATGAAGAAAAGTTGTTTTCTCTTGCCACAGAGGGCAGGACAAGAGGCAATGTGTTCAAACTACAACATAGCAGATTTTAGATTAAATCTCAGGAAACAATGTGAGAACAGGAGGACAATGGAACAGATGCCTAGAGAGGTTGTGGAAGCTCCTTCACTGGAGGTTTTCAAAAGAAGGCTGGAGCCATCTGTGGATCTTGGCAGAGGGTTAGACTAGATGACCCTCATGGTCCCGTCTTACCCGATGATTCTGTGATTACTTGGAGCAGAAGGAAAGTTTGTGCTATACTGTCAAAGCAATTCTGTAAAATTCTGGTTGAAAACTGGAATTTCCATCCAAGGGAAAATCCAAACTTCTGAACAAACCAAATGTTCTGTTTCAGAACAAAGTGGAAATGATGAAATTTCCCATGGAAGGGAAATCGGGGGGGAGGGAGAGGCAGGATTTAGAAATAATCTTGTTTGTTTGTTTGTTTAAATGACAGGGAGCCAGGAACCTAGAAGTCCCAGGAGCCTCAGATTTTCCCAGGCTCTCTTCTGCAGGTTTGGGAGGTTTGTCTAGAGCTGGAGCTACCAAGGGCTTCCAGGCTCCCATCTCTGCAGTAGCTTGGGCTCTGCCACAGGGAGCCTGGAAGCTCTGGGGTCCCCAACTCAAAGACAGTCTGAATGGCAGGGGTGCTCCTAGAGCCACTGGCCTTGGGAGCCTGGACTTCCCAGCAGCACGCCAGGCAAGGTGGCAGGAAACCAGGCAGGGCTCCATTGGAACCCACTTATGTTTTTTTCAGAAGATCATTGAAATAAATATGGTTCTGGAAAATAGTTCCGTTTTGATGACTCAGTAATGAAAAAACGTTTAGCCAGAAAACTCCCAACCAGCTCTAGTTGGGGGAGTATAAACAGCACCCCCCGCCTCCCCATTGCTCGGTTACTCCAAGCATTCTCTGGCTATAGCTAAGGTTCTGGCCATGTGCATATTTTGTGTGTGTGAGTGTGAGTGTGAGTGTGTGTGTAAGAGAGAGCGAGAGACTCAAACACAACAGCTCAGATTTAGGACCAGAAAGTGAACCTGGCCAAACTATCAAATGGAACTGACCCATCCAATTTCAGTGTCTGCCCGTTGCAAAAAGTAACACAGAATAAAAGGGTGAAAAGTACACTCAGTGCTCCAATAATCCAATGTTTTATTATTGCAACAAAACCAGAGAACTGTATTATACAGGACAGTAGACTAAATAATCATAATGGCTCTTTCTGGGCATAAAATCTATGGACTCAGCATATGTGTTTATATATATGATACAGTATGAGTGGGGGAGTATAGATGTGTGCACATTCACACTAATTTGTGCTTGAGTAAATTCATTTTAGAAATTAAGCTTTTTAATAATAGCTAAAAACGTAAAAACGAATCTCACTTGTTTAAAAGAAGCAGACTTCCTTGTTTAAAACTGCTCATGCAGTGCTGTAAAATTTGAAATTGGCATGAATCAGAATGTCAATGGTTATATTATTGTCCTAGATAAACAGGCACAAAGGCCATTTTTCCAGCAGTACTGGAAACCACAACTGCTATGTGCTCCGCTGAAACACAACAGACTTGGATGCACTGAACGGAACTAAATAACCAAACTGGGCATGCTCACAAAATATCTGCTGTGGAGCTTCCAGTCTCAGGCCATTTAATAATCATTTGTGCCTGCTGGTGTTGTGTGCCCAGAAATCTCCTCCATGTTTAATTTTCAGCTGGAACACTTATGATTTTCTGCGAAATAATATTGCCTAAGCCATGTTCTTTGAATCATCCTTTCAGAGAAAAAGAGCAGAAGGGAGAGGCAAGCTCTCGGGTCCTGCTTCACCACTATGTAACTCCGCAGTGGATTTACTCCCAATTTACATGCATGTGAGATCAGAATCAAGGGCCAAGGTTCGAGAGGTTAACTTTTGCTCTGTTACTGGTTTTCTGGTCAAGTAACAGAGAGTGGGGAGACAGATGGAGGAGAGAGGAACACAGTAGAGAGACTATGAAGAAAACTCCAGCTGAAGTTGCTTTGTGGTGCTCTGGGTATAAGGGGCCTCAGGAGATTTCCCTTGGGAAAGAATCTCTGCTGGCATTGGGGCAGTTAGAAGCTCCTGTGCTATTCCTTTCAACCCCCCAAAAAGTAGGTGTGACCAGGGCTTCCCTACAATCTGGTGATGTGCAGCTGCCAGAAAGGTCCCTTGTGGGCTGTGGGCAGTGCCTGGAGGGCAAACATTGCAGAAAGCCACCTTTGGACCATTCCGTGCCTGAGCTACAAAGGGGTGGACCCCACGACCTGAACCACTTTCTGTTTACCACACAGAGGGCACACACTTCTGCTAGCCTCGATGTCTGAGGGCAACCCTTAGGTCAGGCTTCCTTTTAGCTAAACACATGGCCTTTCAATAATGTCAATCACCTTTAAACAAAACAACAACAACAAAGTTTAAATGCAGGGGGAAAAATCTGTGGTGTCAAATTTGTTGCATTGCACAAAAGTAACTTGATATGTTTGCAAAACCTGCCTGACTGGGGGCTAGCTCATACCACTTCTGAATTGTGGTATTAAAATTGATACTCCAATGCCATGTGTATCATTTTTAGGGCCCAATTTTCAGCCAGGCCCCAAGCCAGCTTCCATTTTTGCCATAATTATTTTCTGGCACAAATAGAGATCAGCTCTGAAAACAGATCCTACTAAAAACAGTTTCCCAGCCTTTAAAATCCAAGATTCCTGAAGAAATTTCCATTCAATGTCCTGGGAAAGAGAGAGGAGGTTGTCAGGTATAAATACACCATACTTCAGTGTCCTTGTGTAGGGCACCTCTGCTGAGCCCAGCAACAGCCTCTTGCAGTTCCTCTCCACCTGTCTCCCCTCCTTTCTTTGTTTGGCAGCTGCTAGTGGTAGTGCCAGTCATAGCATTAGTGTAATCAGCAATTGCCTTGTTTTAATCAACTATATTATTCACATAGGTCTCTTGCACTTGAAACTCACGTGCAAGTATTATGAATGTGTATATACAAGGCATCAGCCGTGTCAGGTCAACATTTTATAATATACAAAATCATAGGGAAATATGAAATTCAACACGCAGTCGGAAAAATTCAATTGTTCCAAGAACAATATAAAGATTAAAACAAATTGTTCAAACTGACTCATACTTTATCTAACATTCAGCAAAGAGAGGGTGTGACTATTTATTTGGTTTACTTTGGAATTCATTCGCCTGTATTTGTATCCTGTATTTCCCAATATTAGGGGAGAAGGCAGAAAACAACCTTGTGGTCCATTTCTGGAATTAATAAATAACCCTGAATCATGGGGCCTGTGACTTTTATGACTCACCCACCTTAATAATAAAAATGACCAAAGAATCCAATGTTTATATCACATAGATATAAGACCGAGAGAAGACTAAGGAGAAAGACTAGAAGAACTCTTCAAAGCAAAGGGTTTTGGTTTTGTTTTTCCTCTCCATACAGATGTATGTAGAATCAAGAAATGAGAGAAGGGAAATACTGTGTGTGTGCGCTACTCTACATAAGCAAGAGGTCCCGTATTAAAAGACCTGCTAGCCTTTCCAATGAGGATGTAGGAAGCAATCTTATTAATTAGTCGAGCTGGGAGGAAATTGGAATTTGTGTTCAGTGGGAAATTCCAGCATTTAGAAATTTGTTTTCATTCAATTGGAACAAAAAAAAAATTAGAAATTTCCTGCAAAATGAAAAAAGTCCAACAAATTTAAATTCAAATCCACTAAATCATTTTGTTTCACGAATGTAAAAACAGAATATATTGTATGCATTATATATATATATGTAATATACAATATTAAATTAATATTTAATGTAAAAGTCTAAACAAAATGTTTCAGCATTATTGAAATGAAACAAGAAAGTTCATTTCTCCTCTTTTGCTGTTGAATTTTTTGCTGGAATCAACACGTAACCACAAAACATATCGCTTTTGACTAAACTGCATTTTCCAACAGAAAACTGTTGTGTCAAAAATATTTTGATGGGCTCCATTCAGTAGAGATGGGCTTGAACCACATCCCTGCTTTCGAACCCTTCTGGGCTCTGGGAGGTTTAGAATCCTAATGTGGATATGGATCCCTGGCCCTTTTCTCTGATTAGAGCCTAAATTTGATCCAAACTTTGCAAAGGGGAGCAGAGCCACTAATATGGATCAGAATTCTGCAGCTTAGGCCCTTCTGTAAGGATAATCATTTATCAAAAGCTATATATGTAGTGGCAGATATGTGTTACATGGAGTTCCTTATGTCACGTGATCTGCTTTTCTGTGAAAGAAAAGAAACATATAATAGGCAATAGGAAAAGGACCCTTTTCATATAGTGTATCAGTAAATGTGCTTTTGTGTGCGTGTGGCCTGCTATAGCTACTCTGATTATTCTTCATTAAAAATAAATCTGAAATTGATGTTTATATCAGTGAAAAATAGAACACATTAAGACATCATTATCCCGGTTATTAAGACCAAGTTATAGCTAACAAAACTTTTGTAAAGAAAAAGGAAAGTAACATACATTTAGTCATTTTCTGTCTTGCTCATATCAGTTACTACACCCTATTATCAGAATTGTTTAATTTTAGAAATGAGACAAAAAACTATCGTACTTACAAATACATATTAAAATGCTCTAAATTTGTGTCCTTGCTAGCTCCTTTTATCCATAGTCAGATTTCAACTGATGGGTGGTACAGCAATCTATAAATGCAATTTAGGGCCTGATCCTGCCATTTTTAGGCAACACTGAAATACAATTTCAGTCTTTGAGAGTTTCATGAGAAAAGGATTCCAGTTAGGGGTGAGAAAAACTGGCACATTTTTTTCAGCTTCTACTTTTCAGAATGATAAAAGCTGGATTTGACCTGATAATTAGCTTACTAGCTACCAGCTAAAGTATGTTGCAACAGGGCTTCAGCTAGCTTGTTGATTTTTCATCTTAAAATATTGGCAAATTGCTATAAGCTTTTGTTCTCTTGGGGCGGGAGAGGGGGAAGGCTGTTCCTTCAACAGGGGAGAAAACCAGTAGTGCCTTTGTTAATATCAAGTGCCTTCTACACAATGCTCTGCCATTGAAAGATAATTACAGTTTTTAAAATCTTATATCAAATGAGGATACTGCTTGTACATAAAATAAGCATTTCTCTAATGAACATGTTTAATGTTTAAGGTTTCTCTTACAGCCAAGCTCACTTCCCAGCTGCTTGATATATAGTTATTCGATTTGAACTTTTAGTCCCTACAATAATAATTGCAGGAGCAATTCATGGGATGCAAATGTCTGCATTTGTCAAATGCTTGTCCATCTGCTCCATACACAACAGCAGGATAACTGTAATCATGTAACTGCCTTGTAAATGGTTTTATTTGTATAATTGAAGCACAGAATACATTTTACTCTGGCGCAAGAAGCAACATGAACCCTTCAGCTATCAATCTACTTCACTTCAGTGAGGTTCCGGCGGGCGGCAGATTATGCAACCATTTCATTAGCATGCTGCAGGAGGATTCATTTAACCTCCCAGGCACAGTTTTGAATGTATAGCCAAGCAGTTATAAGTTTGTGCTGCTGTTGCTAGACCATGTGAGAGCATGTGCGTGTTCAGGCACATACGCCTTTGCCAGATATGATGAGAAACAGATGTGCTGATGAATCAGTTCATTGTAAAGCCTGTGCCATTTTCTGTTCTGTTCAGATTCATCTGGAGGACTGTAAACCCCCGAAATAAACCCACAGGTCCCTTGCTTGTTGCTACATTCTGGCCGGAGGTGCCAGAAAAAATCGATGCTGTCTATGAGGCCCCTCAGGAAGAGAAGACCGTGTTTTTTTCAGGTATTGGTTTGAAGTTGTAAACATAGCTTGCATAAGCGCTGCATTCAAATTCGGTCTTCTAAATGCTAAGCTGGATGAGGGAAATGTACCTCTGAGGGCAGCCATATCAGATCTATTATGAATGTCAGATTTCAGCTATTCCTTTCCTAGGACTAAAGGTCCAGAACCTGCAAGGTGCTGAGCACCCTCCACTTCCATTAACCCACTGGGAGCTGAAAGGCTGTTAGCATCTTGAAAGAAAAACTCGGCAATATGCAGAACTGAGTCACTGTATGTGAATGCTGGCATTTCACTCACACTGAATGTCACCCTTCCCGTTGTCCAGGTCACCCTCATTGTCAGCTACAGTATCAGTACAGATCACTTCTCTTTGAGAATCTTAGACTTAATTCCATTCCTTCTCATGTTCTGCTGCTGCACCTCTACTGTCTGTCAAAGACAAATTCCTGCTCTGCATTCCAGGAGTCTAACTCGGATTACTCATCAGGCAGAGAGGATGCATGCGGGCATGCTAGCTAGCTTGACGGCCGAGGATAATAATAGATACAAATCAGTATACTGTCCATTTTAAGTCAGTCGTATATATGCTCCAGCGAGCCTAGCCAAACTAATACAGCTGGGAGGTTGTTTTCAATGTTTGGAAAACTGAGCCAGCAAAAACTATCCTTCAGAATCCATTGCAACATGACTAAACATCTCCAGCCATGTAAAAAACACATGGCTGATGCTGTTGTACATTTTCTGCTCAGGGGGAAAAAGTGTTGTTAATTTATTCCCCATGTTTGATTGGCTATCGGAGTTAAGCTACATGGTAAAAAAATAAAAACTCAGCACAGTCAAAATGCTTTGATATGCCATCTCCAGTAAATATTATTGTTAGTTGTGGCGGACTTTGGAGATTTTATTTTGTTTGGTTTGTTTTGGTGTAGCTTTTTGTTTTGTTTTTTGCAGGGAAATGCAATTGCTTTAGAAAAATTCTAAACAGGAAAGACTAGCAATCGCTAAAAGATCAGTAGGAAACTGCCTCTAGCCCAAATACCCTAAAATCCTTTGTACAGGAGCATCCACATTTTGCTTCTGAAAGGCCATGCTGGTAACTTACAGGACGGAGAAGATTATCCTGGGAAGCAGTGACTATGAAAAGATTTGGGGGTTGTGGTGGATAATCAACTGAACATGAGCTCCTAGTATACTCAGTGGCCAAGATAGCTACTGCAATTCTGAGATGCATAAACAGGGGAATCTGAAGTAGAGCAGAGTCTATGAGTACCTACATGAGGAACAAATATTTAATAATAGGCTCTAGTCTAGAAAAGAAAGGTATAACCCAATCCAAGTTCAAGCAAGACACATTCAGACTGGAAATAAGGAGTAAATTTTCCATGGTGAGAGTAATTAAGTATTGAAACAATCTAATCTGGGCATGGTGGATTCTCCATCACTGGCCATTTTGAAATCAAGATTGGATGTTGTTCTACAAGCTCTGCTCTACAAATTATTCTGAGTTAGTTCTATGGCCTGTGTTATAAACTAGATTGTCACAATGATCCCTTGTGGCCCTGGAATCTGCGAATCTATGAGTTTGCCAGGAAGTTCAATGTTGCACCTTACACCTTTCTTTTGTCAGATAACTTAGTTCCGGATCCAACTCCCAGTGAAGTCAATGGAAAGCTTTCTGACATTCATAATTATTGTAATATAATTATATTGTAATATAATTATGGCCATTAGAAATATTCTCTCATGGCGAAAGTTTCCATGGTCACCGGTGGGTAATTTCACTGGAGTCAATAGAAATATTCACTGAATAAGGTACCAAACAATGTAAAGGTTGCAGAATTTGGCCCTTTGGGTCATATTAGAAATCAAGGACCACAGAATCAGGGCCTTTTAAAATGGAGATATAGAGGACTACTTAATATGTGATATTCTTGTATCTAACTTGATGGATGAATAGACATTTCTGAAATAAACAAACCACATATACATGGAGAGGGTGGGTGTGCGCAGGATATAGGTTGTGTTTGGCCTTCAGACTACTCTGCTTTAAGACTTCATCATCCAACCAGATTATCATTGTTAATTATTTGTACTACAATAAACCCAACTGACAGCAAGGCCTATGCATGCTCATAGTCAGAGGCACCCGCTGTCCCAGAAAGCTTACAATCTAAATGGACAAGCCAGGTGACAAGTAGGAAGGGAAACAGAGGCACAGCGAGGGGATGCTATATATCCAAAGCCAAGCATCAGGTCAATGCCAGAACCAGGAACAGAACCATAATTCCTGAGCCTCAGTCCAGTGCTCTGCCTACTGGAACACACTGCTTATTAGTAATATAAGCAGGATGATAAAAGATCCTATGAAGTGTCACAAAACAGAAATAGCTTTTTTGGTTAATCCACTTTGTAACAGAGTTAACTACCATGTAACTAAGTGTTTTTCCCACTTAGGAAATGAGTACTGGGTTTATTCAGCCAGTACTTTGGAGAGAGGATATCCAAAGAAACTCACCAGTCTGGGGTTACCTCCCGAGGTACAACACGTCAATGCAGCTTTTAACTGGAGCAAAAACAAGAAGACATACATTTTTGCAGGAGACAAGTTTTGGAGGTGAGACACATTACAGTTAAGGTGGTGAGCCCTTAACTAAACTCACAGCTGTTGTGGTGGATACTTGTTCTCATTTAGGCTCAGGTGTTTGCTGCAAAATGTTTTGCCAGACAAGAGCCTAAAAAAATTATATCCCTTGGCAGCACAGAAACAAGGTGGTCAGGTGACAAGGCCTGGAATAAATCTCTGAGATTTTCAAAGGCACAAATAGCAGCGAGGTGAAAGTCACTGGCAGTAAGCATCTAACTTCCATCTGTGCCTTTGAAAAATCTCCCCTTGAACCACTATTCCTGAAGGGCATTGGCCAGAAAAATGTGGGGGGGGGGAGGGACGACAATATAGGGCTAGCAAACTTTGGTATAACTGCTCTTCTGGTAGCAACAGAAATAACAAAAGGCTAACATATTTGCTCTACTTATCTAGCTGGTGCTGAGGGGAGCTGGGCACATCCTGCTGAAATATAGCTGTTAATCTCGTGTCAAATCTTAATTTGAAATTTATTTTGACCGCATCTGCAATCCTTTTCATATGTTTTCTATGCGCAGCAAGGCAAGCCGTCTTTGTAGGGATGTCCACAAATAACCCCGAAATACTAGTGTGTATATTAATGCGCCCTAAGAGTCATGTTGGAAATGTCTGTCAGAGAGTTAAAATAATATTATGCAACATAAGTAACCAAAGGCAGAATTCAAATGTCATATTCTTGTTATTTGTCACATATTATGATAGGGCTCAGAGGTTAGGTAATATAAGGTAATAATTGGAGATATACCAATCTCCTAGAACTGGAAGGGACCTCAAAAGGTCATGGAGTCCAGCCCCCTGCCTTCACTAGCAGGACCAATTTTTGCCCCGGATCCCTAAGTGGCCTCCTCAAGGATTGAACTCACAACCCTGGGTTTAGCAGGCCAATGCTCAAACCACTGAACTATCCCTCTCCCTGGTCTAACAAACATGGGATCCTTTTGTGCCAGGCACAGTAGTTACATATAGTAAATGACAGTTCCTGCACCAAAGAGCTTATACTTTAAATAGACAAGACAGACAAAGGCTGGGCGAAAATAAGGATTATCCCCATTTTACAGAAAGGGAATTGAAGCACAGAGAGATTGAAAGACTTGACTAAAGTCATATAGGAAGTCTGTGGCAGATCTGGGGACTGAAACCAGTTTCCTGAAAATTATTCTTCCTTCCCAAATAATCAAAGTAATACTCAAAGAGTTGCACAGCAGGAAGTTTTGGCTAACTTTGTGCTAGAAGGAAAGGAGAAGCTCCTTCACACCCGTCCCTGTCTAGAAAGTCTAACTGAGTCCTGTGCTAGAAGGAAATGTCTTTAACCGCAGGTCTATGAGTGTGATTGAAAGGTTAGTATCAAATATCTTAAGTTGTATCTGAAGAAAAATGTACTCATTTTATTTTATTTCATGGAGTTGCAAGAGTATAACTGTCAGCAGGTTTTGGCACAAAAATAGGTTCTTAAAATTAGTCACCTGTCTGAGTGCTTCGCTGAACTGCGGTGACTTACCTAAGGAATACACATCAAGAAAGTAGTAGAGCTGGGAGCGGAATCCTGACATCCTGGCTCCTGCTTTAATCACCAGATAGACCTTCTTTGCACATGGAATTAGGGCAGGGTTTGGTTTTAAGAACACACACTTGAAATTCCAGGTAGAAATAAGAGCCATTCATTAATTGACAATATAGAAACAAGGAAAAACCAGGAAGCTCCTACTACAGATGTAATAAGTTCCCAAGGTTTCAAGTATTCTTTCAGTGAAATGTAAGCTATATCACATATCAAAGATACATCTAGGGTGCATGAATCCTTTTTATATGAACAATAATTTCATATTGTGAACAGAGTAGATGTAGTGTCTTTTTTATATCCTAGTGGCTATGAATTCCTATAAGTACATAAAATATCCTTTCACAAAGGTTACCATTTGAAAGACAAGTATGATTAATTACCTTTGAGAACAGCACTCTTCTTTTCCCCACTATCTGAAAATACAGGCATTGATCTTAAAAAGCAAAAGATTGCTTATCACTCACTTGGAAAATATTAACTATGCAGCTGATCATGGTTAATGTTTTCAAGTATTTATAATATAGCCATTTGTAATACTTGAAATTACAGACCAGGAGTTAGCAATGCTGCTAGTTTCCTCCTTAACACTCACTGTTTTGATTAACTGTACCTTTGGGTCTCCAAGAAATTTATCACTCTGATCTCAGACACTATTTCTATCAAAACCCCTTATCGGTTGCAGTCACTGTAGAATGTATAATTTATTGTTAAGCAACTAAACAGCTTAACTGACTTATATCTGCGTAAAGAAGATAGCAAGCAATCAAAAACATTTGGGAAAAGGCAACTGTGTTTAACACAGACATTATAACCATTTAATATGCAGCTGTTTTATTTTATACAAGTACTCTGCCAGACAGAATCAAAATAACTACTTTGCAAAGTCCTTTTCATGTCATTATCACAAGCTTTGAACAGAGGTGTAAGAATGAAGCCCACTGCCTCCCTTTCAGTGTCTTCATAACAGGATTTGTAAGCCAGGGAGGTTTATTGGGCTGGTGGTGAGGGGAATTGGTTCATAAATTCCACAGCTAAACTTTTAAAACTTCACTGCAGGATGGTTTAGCCCCCAAAGTAGGTTTTGTTTAACTAGTAATAGAAAAAAAAGTCATGATTTTAAATCTCTCTCTGAATGTATGGGCCTAATTTTGATCTAAATTACGTCAGTATAAATCAGGAGTAACTCAGTCGAAATCAAGAGAGTTTTGTGTGTGTAAAACTAGTAAGGGAGAGGAGAATCAGGCTCTGTATAGAACAAGAATATATTACTTCTGTACGGTATTTGTGTGTAGGAAGTGAAAATGATCATAAAGAGATCAGTCCACTACCACAGGTTAAACTGAGGCTCACTGATGCAGTCCTGTACTGGGGGCATAGGCACATCAGTTGCTACCATCCCTTGGTAAATTCTGCATACTCTCCTCTCCCCTCCTTCTGGGAATCAGTCTCAGTCCCTAGGTCCACGTGAGGTAGAGAACCAGGCCATAGCCCCCCTGACCCCTTGGGAATATCCTGCATCCCCAGCGTCACAGAATGGGATTAGTCCCCTGTGCTCCTATGTGCATAGGGACAGTCACTTGTAGATAAACTGTATGTGGGCTATGAAAATGGGGGGAAAGCTTCTTACATCTTTCCTCTCCCTGTGCACAGGCTAGTCTAGAGCGAAGTGCCCAAAGTGAACAAAGCATCAGATCCTCAACTGGTAGAAATCGGCAAAGCTCCAGTCACTTCAAAAGGATGTTGGAAAGTAGATATAAGTTCAGTGGAGCTAAACTGATTTATACTAGCTGAGGATTTAGCCCCAAAAGTATAACAAATGAAAGTAATTGGGTTGGTTTAAATTCTCTGGTTTTCCAAGCTAAGGTATTACTGGTAGGAACAAATTGTAAGGAAGTTTAGTTCTTGTAACCATTATATTTATCATCACTGGTAGGGCTGTGTGAAAACAGTGGAGATTTGTGGTTAAATTTCATGCAAAACTATTTGTAATTTCATTCTGGGTCATTTCTATGGCTCAGAAATGGAGCTTTGAATGGAATCTTCACAAACTGGCCATTATACATCAAAATGTGTCATTCTGAAAAGTTGCTGGTTGCAGAGCAAAAGTTGACCTTCACTGAAATTATGTTTTGAAGTTTTAAATATGAATTTTGGGAAATTGATGGCGTTGCTCAGAAAAGACTATCTGGGTGAAAGTGAGGTCCATTTTCAGTTCAGAACTGATTGCATTTTCAAACAGAAAAGCTGCAAAAATTCACAGGATTGTCACACAACTGGACAAAACTGAAACAGTGTGAAAACACGATGATTGAATTTCACATGTGAATGTTTTGTACAGCCACAGTTACTGGTGACCTCCTGAAAGGTAGTGGCAAATGTTACAATGAAATAAAGACGTGATTATGGGGTGTTATCTTCTGCAGGTACAATGAAGTAAAGAAGAAAATGGACCCTGGGTTCCCTAAATTAATTGCTGATGCTTGGAATGGAGTTCCAGATAACCTAGATGCTGTGCTGGATCTCAGCGGAAGTGGTGAGCAGTCAGGCATAAGTCATTATAGAGCTTCCTTTCAAGTGTGTATTGCCCTTGTCTACTTCTGGACTTCCTGGAGACATTCATTTCTAGTGGTTAATGAACAGGCAGCCAATCAATCATTCTGCTTGGCATGCTGCCAGGCAAAATACATATTTCAGTTAAATATCCCATTGCTCTCAATTTACTCTTAAAGAAAAATATTTAGGAATTATTACGTTTCCTGAACGTTTCTGGTTCCTGTAAAAAATAACCATCCTTTCAAATCAGTACCACTTTCATGCAGTACTTGTATTTAAAAAATCTGCTACCGTTGATATTGAAAGTATTTAAGCTCCCCTGACACTGGTCCCTTGGAAAGGAAGTCTCTTAGAATTAGAGATTTAGTAGCAAAGGAATCCTTTGATTTTTAGTTTTCATTTTCCCTTTTTAGAAATGAGCAAACCAAATTAGATAACACAGTTCCTCCCCATTCCAAAACCATGTTTAAAACAGCCCATTAGAGAACTGGTTGGAGTAGAGATGGGTGTGAGCCATATTGTGGAATATGGAACCCTGAGGGGAGTCAGAAGCCAAGTTTTGCCAACTGGAACATCTCTACTTTGGAGGGGTTTTCTCCACTTTGTTTCCATCATGGATCAGAAGTGGAAGTAATAATATACCTCAGGAAAGGGTCTTATTCCAGAATACTTGACCAGAACCAGAATGCCAAAATGCTCATGGGGAAAGAGACGTCTCATGAGAAAGTCGGGACAATGTTAAATTTTGTCTAAACACCTGAAATTTTGAATTGAATACGAATTCTGAACTGTTGGGCACTTACTCAACACTTACCTCATTGTCAATATAATTTGTATACTGGGTCTTCATTTTGTCTTTATGTTTTATATGCCATGTCTTGTGCATGGGTAGCTTGAAGGCCATAGTTTTTTCTGTCACTATCCTCTAGGACCGTGTTTCCCAAATTTGGGATGCTGCTTGTGTAGGGAAAGCCCCTGGAGGGCCGGGCCGGTTTGTTTACCTGCCTCGTCCATAGGTCCGGCCAATTGTGGCTCCCACTGGCTGCGGTTCACTGCTCCAAGACAATGGGAGCTGCTGGAAGTGGCACGGGCCGAGGGATGTACTGGCCGCCGCTTCCAGCAGCTCCCATTGGCCTGGAGCAGTGAACCGCGGCCAGTGGGAGCTGCGATTGGCTGGACCTGTGGATGTGGCAGGTAAACAAACCGGCCCAGCCCGCCAGGGGCTTTCTTTACACAAGCAGCGTCCCAAGTTTGGGAAACACTGCTCTAGAAGGTTACAAACCTGTTCTATATGTGGAGGAATATAAGAGAAGAATCAGTCACACACGGAATATAAATATGTATGACACAGTCCTTAAGGTTTGGACTGGATGTCTGGGTCAAATCCCAGAATGGCTTTGCACCATTCTGGTGGTGTGAAGCCTGAAAACCAGATTAGCTGCCTTCCTGTGGTGGCTTCTTCTAGTCCTGGATAGGGTCAGCATAAGATCCTGCCGCATGGCCTCTGACATAAGAACTGGTCCAAGAGGAGAGGGCGTGACCAGGAGATTTCCCCACATGGCTTCTTGGAATCATGGGTGGCCAGTTAGAGCATGTTCCAGCACTGTTCTAATTCTCCCAGGATCTGAATCAGACCATGGTAAGCTTCAGGACTGGGGGGATATATACTGGTAGCTTGGAGCCAACTTTGCTTCTTCCATCTCTGAATGTAGCTCAGCTGCAGCTAAGGACCTAGTCCATGGTTTTCAGAAGTGACCTGCCATTTTTGCACTGACAACTTCCCAGGCACAAGTGTTTGTGAGATGTCACGGAGGTGCCTACCTGATCGCACCTTCATACCACGGAGCTAAATTTTTAAATGACATTAATTGTGCCAGCAAATATTTGTGTACATAAAACTTAGGCTCACAAAATGGGCTTAATTCAAAATCAGTCCTCCCTTGATATCCACTCTGGATTTCATATATATATATATATATATATATATATATATATATATATATATATATATATATATATATATATATAAAGTTATTAATACAAATGTCATTTTAAAAACCCTGTTAAAAATAAAACACAGTTTCTTCTAAATATCATTAGAAAAATTTCTTCTATTCCTATAGGTTTAGCTAAAATAATAAAGAAACAAACAAAAACTATAATCAAGAGTTGTGTTTTCCATAATATTTATCTTTTTTTTTCTTCACAGGGTACAGCTACTTTTTCAAGGACTGGTATTATCTAAAACTGGAAGCCACGAGCTTGAAGATTGTTAAAGTTGGCAATGTAAAATCCGATTGGCTGGGTTGCTGAACTGTATAGAATATTAATAACCAAATACTTACTCTTTTCGTTATATGCCTTTTCTGTAATTAGAGATAGATCGGAATGCTAATTCATGGACCAGTCTGGTACTGGTACCAAAACACTAAGTACCAGTACTCTACACTTTCTTTCATCAGATAATTTAAGAGTGTGCACTTCCTAAATATACAAAAAGATGTTTATCCCAAAAATATGGTACAACTTTCCAATTTTCATGATAGTCACAGTGACGCTAGTAGCAGAATATCCAACACTTTTTTATTCCCCTGGTGCCGGAATCAAAATCCAGTGAAGTCACTGGAAACTGACTTCTTTGGACTTTGGTTATGTTCCCTGTGGGGTACCAGTCCCAAATAGGATGTACCAGCAGTGCACTTTGATTATTTTTTTTTTAATACAACTCTGAATATAGATGGACTTGCCTCAACGCTTGTCACCTTCTTGCAGGTTTTGGTCATCGTTTCCATTTATTTACATAGTCATACAGAAAGATTGGCAAAGGCACAGGTTGCCTCAGGATTTGATTTGTGTTGATGCATGATGGAATCATGGCAAGAAACTGTATTAAAAGTATTGTTTTAAAGTACTTTTTATTTTAATATCTTAGTTAAAATTTAGCAATTTGCTTCATGCACTTTGTTACTACTATCACTTGTTTATATGGACAGAATGACTCAGATTTTTGAGGTCAATGCATTATACATAAAAAGCCAAGTACTAATGTTTAACTTGTTTTATTTTATTTTGTTTTGTTTGTTCTCTATAACATTGGGGGGCTTGTCTGTTTATTTGTTTACCTGCTTACTTATACATTGGGCGATGGAAAATTTTCAATCTACTACCTGATGGAATGTTTTTATTCATTTAAAAAAAAAGAAAAAAGAAAATCTCACACACGAAATGCCAATGATACAAATAAAACCAAATGATGCTGTCAGTGATTCTCATAGACATGCTTCCTTGAATTGTTTGAATTTACAAAGCATTTTGGTAGCATGTTAAATTGAGTGTCTGTCAAAGGAAAGACCATATTAACCCACAACAGAAACGCATATTGGAAGTGTTTAGGAACTCAGGTTCAAATTCTCAGTTGTTGACTTCAATAGAGCTGCACCAATTTACACCAATCGGAATATTTCATAGAATCATAGGGTCAGAAAGGACTGCAAGGTTCATCTAGTCTAACCCGCTGCCGAGATGCAGGATTTGTTGTGTCTAAACTATCCAAGATAGAAGAACAGGAGTACTTGTGGCACCTTAAAGACTAACAAATTTATTGTAGCATGAGCTTTCGTGAGCTACAGCTCACTTCTTCGGATGCATAGAATGGAACACACAGACAGGAGATATTTATACATACAGAGAACATGAAAAAGGTGGAAGTATGCATAACAACAGGAAAAGTCTAATCAATTGAGATGAGCTCTAATCAGCAGGAGGAAAAAAAACTTTTTGAAGTGATAATTAAGATGGCCAATAGAAGGTGTGAGGAAGGCCATCTTAATTATCACTTCAAAAAGTTTTTTTTCCTCCTGCTGATAAGAGCTCATCTCAATTGATTGGACTCTTCCAGTTGGTATGCATACTTCCACCTTTTTCATGTTCTCTGTATGTATAAATATCTCCTGTCTGTGTGTTCCATTCTATGCATCCGAAGAAGTGAGCTGTAGCTCACGAAAGCTCATGCTACAATAAATTTGTTAGTCTTTAAGGTGCCACAAGTACTCCTGTTCTTTTTGCGGATACAGACTAACACGGCTGCTACTCTGAAACCTATCCAAGATAGATGGCTATTCAGCCTCTTTTTAATAATCTCCAGTGAAGAAGCTTCTACAACCTCCCTAGGCAGTCTGTTCCATTTTCCTACTGTTTTTACAGTTAGGAAGTTTTTCCTGAGATTTGATCTAAATCTGCTATGCTGTAGTTTGAACCCATTGCCTCTTGTCCTGCCCTCTGTGGCAAAAGAGAACAATTTATTTCCATCCTTTTTTATGGCAGCCTTTCAGGTATCTGAAGACCTCTCTCATATCCCCCTTAATCTTCTCTTTTCCAAACTAAATATATCCAGTTCTTTAAGCCGTTGCTCATATGTTTGAATTCCATTCCCTTAATCATCTTTGCCTCTTGCCTCTGGATCCTTTTCAATTTCTCTACATCCTTTCTATACATTGGTGACCAGAACTGGACACAGTACCCCAGCTGAGGCCTAACCAGCACCAAGTAGAGCGGTTCTATCATCTCCTATGACTTGTATGCTATGCCTCTGGTAATGCAACCTAAAATTGCATTTGCGTTTTTTTGCAACAGCATCTCATTGCTGACTCATGTTGAGGTTGCCACGTCAGTTTTCCCCTATTCTGTATTTGTGCATTTGTTTTTTCTTCCCTAAGTGTAGCACCTTACATTTGGCCCACAACTGCAGAAGAGAGCACTGTACTTCTACATTTAACTTCCATGTTTTTTCCACTGAAGTAGCCTTTCCAGACAGTGTCATTTGTCCATCAGCCATGTCTTTCTTCCCTCAATAGCCTCCTATCACCTTGTCTCTTATTGGCATTGATCTACAATCTACTTCTCTGGTTAAAGGTGTAAGCAGCCAATGGCCGATGATGTAATTCTGGCATCTGTCGGGAAACGATTGAATAAGATTGGGTATGGCACCTGAACAAGAGACAAAACACATCGCTTCTACAATAGATGGCCTGGGTGATCCCAAAGAGTTCTCCATTCACTCCTGAGTCTTGATTCCAGGCCTTCTTCACAGATATAGAAAGACAATTGAATAGCGATGCAAAGTCCCCAATCTGAAAAGCAATGCTGGTTGGCCACCAAGAATGAGTAGTGTTTAGTGATTTAAGGTGATTTTAATTCAAATGAACAAACCCCACGTACTGTTAAAAGAGAACACTGAAAATATACAAAAAAGCACAGAGACCAGTTGTTAACATGCAGTCATCTTTATTCCAAATTTATCACACACATCTAATTATCTACTGTTGATTGATATAATGTGATTCTAAAAAATCTCACAAAAGGAAACAACATGCAAAAACACATCTTTTCCCAATAATCTGGGGATGTAAAATTGAACTGAAAACTAAAATTAGCACTGCCTGTTGGGCACCAAATACTGGCTAATGTGCAGAAAGTGGTTTAGCAACTTCTCAGAGGGCCCAGAACAGAGCTTTGGAGGGCCCAGAACAGAGCTCTTATGGTATGTGCACGCATCTAGTGTATAAATCCATGGTCACAAACAGGACACAAACTACCAAGCTAACTCTCGCCCCTTTAGCATTGGGGCTCAAAAACAGGCATTCATCCAAAGCCACAGGCTTTGAGTAAAGGTAAAATCTCTGCTAGCTGCAGTATATCCTCTGTAGGCCAGTCACTTGAGGTCTGACATTGTATCCAGGAGGAAGTGATTATACACAGAGTTAGGCAGAAGATTTTAATCTGATAGATTTGAGGTTCCAGGAGGTTTTCTTATAGTGTTTTGCAGGTTTTTAAAAAATTGGGTGCAACCATTTTGTATTGCAAAGTAGTGATTCTAAAAGGAACTTTAGGGGTCATGGCGGATAACCAGCTGAACATAAATGCCCAACGCAATGTAGCGGCTAAGAGACTGTGATTTTTGGATTATAAACAAGAGAATATTGAATTGTATAGTAAATGTATAGCGCGTTAGTGGAACCTTTACTGGAATACTGTGTCTTGTTCTTGTGTCCACACTTGAAAAAGAATGTTGAAAAATTAACAAGTGTTCAGAAAACAACTACAAAAATGACCTGAGATCTGGGACACAAGTCTTACAGTCAAAGACCAAAGAAATGACTTGATCACAATCTGTAAGTACTTACATGGGAAGATTTCTGATAGCAGAGGGACCTGTAATCTAGCAAAGACATAACAAGATCTAATGGCTTGCAGCTGAAACTAGACAAATTCAGATTAGAAATAAGGTGCAAATTTTTAACCGTGGGGGTAATGAACCACTGGAAAAAACAGACCTAGGAATGTAATGGATTGTCCATCACTTGAAGTCTTTAAACAAAATGGAATGACTTTCATTAAGAAATGATCTAGCTCAATTAGAGTTTATGGCCTGTGTGATGCAGGTGGTCAGAAGAAATTATCATAATGGTACCTTCTGGCCTTAAAATCTATGAAAGTTGGTGTCAATGCTTTTTTTCTGCACCCATAGAGGAAAAAATATAAATGGTATGATTATTTTAAAAGAATAAGAAATCTGGTAGCACACTATGGACTACAATATTTTCTTTCTTCAGTTAAGATGGGAGCAATCATTTATCTAATTAACTCTTAGTATAGGTAGAACTCCAAGAGCTGGGATTTTTAAAAACCATATGAAACCTGAATGTTGCTTAGCCTAAAGAATGTCTAATTTGGTCACAGTCAATCCATTTAAGTATGTTTAAACTGAAAAACAGAGGGATCTGACTTAGAAATAGAGTAAGAAATATTAGAAATAAGCATGTAAATCTGGACAATGGTCAAATTGTTGACAGCTAGTATTTGACAATACCGGTCTGCTCTAATACAATGGTTCTCAACCAGGGGTCCAGGGCCCACTGGGAGGGCCACGAGCAGGTTTCAGGGGGTCTGCCAAGAAGGGCTGGCATTAGACTTGCTGGGTCCCAGGGCAGAAAGCTGAAGCCCCACCGCATGGGGCTGAAGCCAAAGTCTGAGCAACTTAGCTTCGCAGGGCTGCCTCTGGCGTGGGGGCCCCGGACAGTTGCCCCGCTTCCTACCCCCTAACACTGGCCCTGGCTTTTATATGCAGAAAAACAGTTGACACACAGATGGACAATGGAATTTTTATAGCATGTTTTATAGCAGAAAGGAAAAGGTTGAGAACCCCTGCTCTAATAGACTCTGGTACTTGTTGCAATAAAATTAGGGTTGTGATTAAAGGGCATTTGTTGATGAGAATAGCTGAAGAAATGAATGGCTTTGTACAGTGTTTTTGTTTAAGAGGGATGAACAGAAAGTCTCTCTTAATAGAGATGCTTTAGACCAATTGTAGTATTGTTCCTATTAGTATACCTGTATCCCTGCTTTTAAAAAAAATCACATGATTAAAAAACAATTTCTAATTATAAGAACAAATCTCCAGGGAATTGATATCTTCCTGTATAATTTTCTGCTTTTAGAAACACTGATCTATTCATATGAGAATGGTTTGAAAATCAGATGTCTTGTTTGTTTACTTCAGGGTCATGGGTGCATGCAGCTTCCCAGATTAGCCTCTCACTTCCTGTGTAGAAGTCGTCTATTAATTAGGCTGCTTCCTATTAAAACAAAACAAACCAAAACAAAACAGGTCCACCCTGGATCACCATTTCTTGCCCTGCAATTCTCTCAAATACCATTTTGAATCTTTGTGACCTGTTAACATGGGCTGATAAAGTCAACATGTTGGATAATTAACACAGTTCAAGGAGCAATCTAGACTAATTTTGCATACATTGTTCCGTGTCTGAGGACTCCATATTTTCTAAATAAGCCATATGCACAATGAATCTATGAGAGATTTTATAGAGAATGGCTTACAAAGAATGAAACAAAGGGAAAGTAAGGTTATGTTGCAGATGAAATTAGAGCAGATGGAGTGGCAAAGAATATATCAGGCTATATTTTGCAGATGGAGTGGCAAAGAATATATTCAAAGAGATACTCAATGACAGGCTGCCACAAATGAATGTTAGTTTGAGCCATCAGAATAAAGCCTGTTCTACTGAAAAACCTGCTAAAACATTTTGAAGAATTAAAATGGAGATGCAGCCTGAAATTCACATATATACAGCACAGTACAGACTTGGTTACAAGTGCTGGTGGGCAAACCACAAAAGACATAGAAGATTGGTGTGGTTTGGTTCAGATAATCACCCGTGAATAGATCTAGGCATTCAATTGGATCTAAATTTACTCCAAACTACATATCTGATTTGTATAATCCAAAGTTAAATAGAGCATTAAAATTGAATTAGTGCAGCAGTAGGATATGGAATACTTAGTTACGTTGCTAAACTCTTTGCTAGCATGCTCTTCGTATCACAAAGCTGTAAAATGCAATGGTTGAGAGATTTCTGAAATACAACTCAAAAGAAACTTTATATTGCAAATCTCTATCCTCCAGCTCTCAAACTCTGCTGACATTTCCTGTACCTAAGTAACTGAAAGGGGCAGGAAGCTGAATAGCGAGCAAAGTAGTGAGTTAGGTTTTCAAACATGGATACCTAAACTACCCTGACTTTGGCCAGTCAAATCACATGTCTTGTGAATGCCCATTTTAAATGCTCAGCTACAGAATTTGACCAGCATGTACAGGTGCCCATTTCAATACTGGGTCCACAGTCAAAAATGAAATAAAGTAAAAGGTTCCATGCTCCATTGATCCTCTCTTATTATAACTTTCCAGGATATCAACTTCAGTGACAAGCTGTAACTTGAGGATGCACCATTATTATTTTCATCCCTATCACCTACTTAACCAGAGTATCTAGGAGAAATCTCCACATACAGAAAATCTTATAAATCCTGAGGAGGAATTCGGGTCTTCCAGTGGGTTCTCCAAAAGCTAAGCTTTCATTATAAAATTAAAAAAAAAGACTTTCTGATTTCAAAGATAAGGTTGACTAGTTGTGTCTCCTTAATGAGACAGAATAAAACAATTGTAGTAAAAGAAATTATTTCTCTCAGATACCACAGTGATGAGCAGGTATAAACCTCTTTAAAATAGAATATCTCAATTAACCATAAAGTCCAACTGTGGTCACTTAAATACCATCATTGTTAATCACTTCACTGTTGATTGTCCAGCACACCATAAATACCAACTCAAAATCCATCCAGTATGGCTAGATGCACAGTATCTTGATGGTCTATGTTCTTGCATAAGGAATAGAAAGAAGTTTTTAATGTTCTAAATATGCAAACAGGCAAATAAACTTTCGGTTATACTGATGATCAAGGTGATGGCTATTAACCTTAAAATTACGGTGAAAGTGGTATTTAGAGTGATGTCAGCTAAAAAAGTTGTGGACTCCTGAGGTTCACTTTGTGGCATCCTACATGACATTACTTGATTTTGTGGGTTTCCAATAAAACCTCTTTTTAGACCAGAAAAAGCCACTCTTCACATTTTTGTTGAATGATTTATATTTAATTATACGGATACCTGGTACTGACTTTTCATGCAAAGCATTTTTGATCTTGTATTTCTAAAATAGCTAACAGATCTCTAACGGACTCTGACTGTGACCAATTTGGAAGTGGAATCAGTCATACTGTCACAGCACCGATGCAACCAAGGTCTGAACTCCATAGTATCTTGTTTTCTTATGGGACAGAAATTTGTTGACTCAGACAAAGGATCCTAGTCTAATTTACCAACAGTAGATATATATATATTAACAGAGTTATTACATGTGAAAAGCAAAGGGCATCTTCTATCAGTCACACATGTAGCATGCCTTTTCCAGAACTCAACAGAACCGCTATTTTCAAACCCTCACCTGCCGTGTTGTGCTCTTAGACCCAGTGAGATTTATTCTCCTCTCACTGGGGTTTCACTCCAATGCAACTCCATTGACTTAAATGGAGTTACTCCTGATTTACACCAGTGTAAAAGCTAGATAAGGCCCTGTGGGTTTAAATACCTCCACAAGTACATTAAGGGTATGTCTTCAGTACGTGTTAACTGTGCAACATCTACACCCAGGTTATTACCCTCTCATTACGCTAGCTAAGGTTAGTGCAGCCCTACTATGAAATAACACTTGATCTCCTGTGTCCAAACTGGTGTGCTGCACTCACTCGTGTGAGACACTAAGACTTGGGGTTGAGGGTGCATCCCATGGTTCTTTGTGCTGCAGTAAGATGAGCTACTCTATAAATTCTTTCCCAGTGAAGTGTGGGAAAACTTGTCTGCCTAAACGTGTCTGCCTTTTCTGGGCTCATGGAAAGCAGTGGAGGACCAATGGCACTCAGGTGGAACTAGCCTGTGTCCACACTCCCAGAATAGTTGAATTAGCAGCCAGCGAGTTGTGCTCACTCAAGCGTTAGCGTGTACCCCCTCTTGGGTCAGGCAACTCAAGTCAAAAGCATCACCACGCTTGAGCTAAGAATTTCTCTATGTTGACAGGACTCAAGTGAGGAGCAACACTCGAGTTAACTCCACAGTAAAGACAAACCCTAAATCTTTTGTTATGAGTGTGGGACTGGGCTGTCACTCAAAAGCACTCCTCCCCTGAGAGGCTGAGTCTGAACTCCCCCTTTCCCGCTGTTACTCCAGCCAGTGGCAATCTACATGTTGCAGCAGCAATGACTGGCCTAGCGTAGAGAGAACACTAGGCAGCCACTGGAGTCTCAATCCCTGTTGTCTAACACTGCTCAGAGCAAGTCTAGGTTCAATGCCAGGGCCTTGTCTCCATTAACATTCTTACTTAGCTACCACTGCTGGAGCAGCACCAGCAGTATCAAAGGTGGGAAATATTAGGGGGAAATGGTGAATATAGACAAGACCATATAGTGCTTTTCCTGCACAGGTCTCAAGACCCTCTACAAAATTAAGTAACCATTATTGTCACCCTTTCACACAAGGAACATAGAGCCCGTGAGTTTAAGTGACATCTTCAAGACCACAGAGTGAGGAAATGGCAGAGCCAGGAGGAGACCTCCAGCTCTCCCAGGCTGGTGTCTTAACTGCTTCACCACATTCTCTCCCTTCTTTTATAACGTTGGGATAAATTCAAGTCCACTTAGGACTTTCCAGTGGTCATTGCGCTATAAACCATGGCTACAGGGATCTTGGCAATTGTGGAGGTTGAACTAGGTACTCCTGTTCCAAAGCTTAACCCTTGATCTGAAGGAGAATTTCTACTAGTTGTTAGCAGTACAGGGTCTATGACACACAGTGGGGCAGTTCCAGTTCTATCCAGTCAAGGGCAGTGGTGTACATTCACTAGCCAGTCTATTACAATACATACAACATAGAACATAGCAGTGGTTATAGTATAATGCCACAGTTTACATAGACAAGGTGGATGAGGTAACATCTTTTATTGGACCAACTTCTGTTAACGAGCTAGATAAGCTTTCGAGCTCACACAATGTTCTTCTTCAGGTTTGGGAAATGTATTCAGAGTGTCACAGTTAAATACAAGGTGGAAGAGATAAGTACCTTTCAAGATCCGTGGCTCCTACACATACCTATCACTACACGTGCTGTACCTCATCCAGTGCACTAAATGCCTCGACAACAACTAAGTGGGTGAAACCAGACACTCACTACACTCTCGAATGAACTCACACAGGAAAATGATAAAAGACGAAAATATCCTATCACCTCTGGGTGAAGACTTTTCACAAAGCATGAACTCTATATCTGACCTATCAGTCCTTAACCCTTAAGGAAACATGTACAACACCTTCAAAAGACGAGCCTGGGTGCTTAAATTCATAATTTTGCTACACGCTGAAAATCATGGACTGAACAGTGACACTGGATTTATGTCTCATTACAGCAATTTAAAACCCACTAAACCTCCACCCCACCCCCAGCTGCCTTCCCCTCCCCTTTCTTTCCCCCATATGACTGGAGAGGTGTTAACAGTCCACTTCACCCTCAATGGCCCCTTGAAATATTCATTAAACATCTTATGCTAAACGATCTGTTCCACCTTGTATTTAGCTGCGAGACTCTGAACACATTTCCCAGACCTGAAGAGCTCTGTGTGGCTTGAAAGCTGGTCTCTCTCACCAACAGAAGGTCCAATAAAAGATATTACCTCATCCACCTTGTCTCTCTAACCTCCTGGAACGGACACTGCTACTACAACAATGCATACGGGTTACATAAGCAGTAAACACAGCAGGCTAAAATAGAAACTATACTAACTAGTAACTGGTTAATGAACGCTTGTTATTAATTTTCTTCTTGCCATTTTGTTGTGATTTGACAAAGCAACAGTTTCCCGTGAATTTAAGCAATTGCCATGAACTAGACTGTTCTTTACATCAATAGCAAATAAGTCCTCTGAGCCCATCTTGGCAAATGACTTCTCCACATGTGCTTGCTTTTAACAGTAAAAAACAGGAGCCTCAGCTTTCCTCCGCCTTAGGAAGAGATTCACTCTAACAAATGATCATGCACTGGGCTCTGTGGGATCTCTGAAGCCAAATATGTACATTTACATCTAACTGCCTACATATACAAAGGGGAAACATTCTGCTCATTATTGGCTACAGAGAAAGCTCATAAGAAATAGCAGTGAAAATCTTATAAGTTTAAAGGTAGGGATATCTGTTGAGAACTGGAGGGGGAGAGGGGAGCGGGGGATGGACCCAGAAACCCACAAGAGAAGAATAATGCAATCAGAAAGACGGACCTGGAGGTATCTCCAAAGCTGTCAGCTTAGTTTCCTGCATACCAGAGTCTGTCAAAGAGCTGCATGCTGCTATTTGAAACATATTACCATCTGGAATTGCAATCCAAAAAGGAAGGGAAAGCAAAAAGAACAGCAAACATGATATCCTAGGAAGATTAAACTGTGTGGCTCTGATATTTACAATTGCACACACAATTACTATGATTTCATGCACAACCAGCCAGGTAATGTGTACTTGGCCTTTTACATACACAATCAGTGCCGTTAAATGTGCATCTGTGATGGCTATGCACACATTTTGCACATATATTGAGTGTATGCAAATCTAAGCTTTTTTGTATAAAAATTCTGAAAATACCTTTATATTTTAATGTGTAAGACAGCTTTGCATAACAATATATTCTAAAAATAATTGTTCAGAAATTAAACACATTTATTTTTTAAATAGTGTAGGCATTTATTAAGTACACGTACAACATTTTAAACCAGTGATTATGTCAATAACACATACAAATAGCTCATTGCTAACTAACCAAGTTAATATTAACTTCCAAAACCTCACTCAAAAACAGATGGGCCATGTTCTGAGTAGGGATAAACAGCATAGTGACAAAAACCAGCAACAAGTCTACACTCACGTTTTCCCAATGGTTGTTAGCAGTAGCGCAGCAATGGTGGGAGAATTTCAGAACAACCTCAGTGCAGAGGCAGCCTTTGGGAATCACTCATGATGCCCATGGAGAGGCCCACCCCCAGAATACAGGCTTCCACATTCTTGCAGTGCCTAGCACTCATCAATAGACACCACCTTTGCAACTTGCTTGGCTGCCTACCAAAGGGTGAGCCTTCCCCGTCTATTGAGGGTGCTGATTTAATCTATGCCCAGTTCTTCTGGTTGCTTCCTCAACTCTTTAAGCATTACCTCCCACTTCAGGTAGGCTGCACCCAGACCCAGTCTCTATTAGATGATGGACAAGCTGCTCACTTGCACTTGCAAGGTCAACAAAGATTGGAATATAAAGCCGTGTGTCTTCCACATACAGTACTGAAGACACCACAGCCTGTATTTTCCTAAAGATCCCATGGAAACGGAGGGTGGCAGAACAGAAACCTTTGGAACCTACAACTGCCTGTAACTGCCCAGCGCTACCGTTTGGCACTTCCGAAGGAAAGGAACAGAGCCACTCCCAAGTGACTCGAACTCACTTTGCGATGAAGAGTTTGTCAGTGTTGCCAAAATAAACTCAGTATTAAAAGGATAATAGTTTAAATTTGCATTAGCCTGAAGTTTGTCAAAATGATCCCACAGGTTATTCAGAGATGGTTTCCTTCTCTACATGACAGGAATTCAGAATATTATGGGAGTGAGTTTGTCTTTAGGTTTTCGTCCACTCCTTTGATCTTGGGCTGCTGTGGAGCTTCACAGACATATCCTGCCTTCCATATGCCATCACAGCTGTAGTCCTGATGCCAAGAGGGCTGGCGTTTTCTGAATCTGTAAAGCAGTTAAGCTATCTACAGTCAGGTGCTATACAAAGATGACAATCCTACACCCTCCCTTGTACAAGACTTTAAATCTCCACCAGCTTAAGAATGAAGAAACTCAATGTTAAATCTAAGCATAGGCCTCCCACCCAGTGCTACCTCAGCCAGCCAGTTAAGCGTTGGAGACATTATTAAATACTCTGTGGTTGCCCCCATGAAAGATCATGCTGACTACTGCCTTTCTCTTCATTGTCGTCCTTTTCAACTCCTTTACTCCCATTCATGCTGAACATTGGTGCACTGGAGTATAATGCCTAAACAGGGCGAATGACTGTTGTAGTAAGTAAACCAAGTTGAGGCAATTTATTTAAATGCAAATCTTGCATGTGATAGGAAAAAGTCAGACAATTTTTCTTTCAATAGTCAGTGCCTCAGTCCATCTTCTCTACAGAGTTGGAGAGAAAGTTCATTACATATTCCCCTCCTAGGATTTTGGTCCATTCTTTCCCCAATAATACATGTACCCTTTTCTGAGGCCTCTGCCAACTCTCTTGTTTGGCAGTGCCAGAAATGAAATGGGAGGACATCTTGCTACTTGGTAGGAATATGGGTGTTTCACACACACACACACACCCCGCCTTTGACTTGCCTTTCAGCAACTTGGGAAGTGCATGTGCCAAATGCAAGGGGTTTGTGTTACTTCTATTCAACAGCCTAAACAATATGCTGAGAAGAGGGTCAGCCAGAGAACATGATGAAGTTACTGGTGTCTGTCTCACATCAAGGTGACAACATTAGAAGGAGGCAGCCTTCTGTTTCCTCAACAGCACCTTGCCATAGGGCAGGCGAAAGCTGCAAGTCCTCGCCCTCAGCATACTTGCATGGTACTTATTCTGTTCTCCCTTACCTGTTCTCATTTAAATACTATTTTCTCTCCCTTCTATCCCAGTGGAGCATTTGATTGATTGAGAAGCCAGAGGTCATCTTCCCTTCCTAACGTACTTCTAGATGGGTAACCATCACTGACCAGATAAAGCTCCCTCTGCTGGACTCACCAGGCTGATGGGTTCAGATCCAAACACTGGATCCTGTATGTTTCTACCCTCTGGATCTGAGCAGTGTCCAAGCACTGTTTCTGGCCTCTCAGGCTCACTCCCAGGGTGCAGACACCCTATCTAATACCTGTTCTTGCTCAGCCTTCAGGTTTGCTCTTACGACAGGGAGATCTTTCGTTCAAAGATTCATGAAGGAGAGCAGATGTCAATAAAATCCTTTTTTAAGACTTTTGCAACCAAAAAGCCAACCACGGAAAAGCCATCCCAAGAATACCCAGCTGCCACCCTACCTAAGTTTAGCATAATTGACACTATTTTATACTGTATTACTGTACTGTGTTGACTGTATTAAAATGTTCTGTGTGTTTGAATGATGTTAGTAGGGTTCTACATTATTTTATTCAATATTTTGTGTGCAACGTGTACTGTATAACCTGACATTGTAAAAAAGATACACTGTTTAGGTGAAAAAAGCATTGTCAGAGGCAAGTGTGGTGAAGATGTGAACCCCCTCCCTCAGGCCATTATTTCTTATGGGGCAAAATTCCCCAGTATTCATCTGTAACAGGGTGCTGGCCAAAAAGGTATTGGCCAGGCCCCTGTTAGCCCAGCCCAATTAAGGGGTATTAATTGGTATTGGCTGGGTGTGGCTCACCAAAGGGCTTAAGGAAAAACACCTGCGGGCCGTGTTAGCCAGGAGGCTATATATAGAGAGAGAGCTGGCAGGAAGGAAACGGGGTGGGGGGAACAGGAAAGGGAGGAGCCTGTGGCTGTCGTTCCCAGCTGGCTGAAGAAGCTAGCTGTCTCCCAGGGAGCTGGCTGGAATGGACTGTACATAAACGGTGGTGGGAACTGACACAAGGAATAAAAGGGCACTGGTGCTGGCATAACAAGCGGTCTCCGACTGATTTTTGGGACGAGCAGCGAAGCGGCCGTTACAGCGTCATTTCGGTATCCATAACCCTTTATAAGAACGCAACCCCAGTGGATATAGGGGACCCCCGTAACACCTCTTCTTCTAAGCTTCTAATACCTCATCTTTGTTCTCCTTTTCTGCTGTGGAATTTTCACTGCTCCAGCCCCATTATCAGCAGACAGTTTGGGATAACCAATTTTTTTCAGCTTGGCCAATCTCTTTAGCATATTCTTTTTTTGTTTTTTACCAGGGCAAAGACATTAGATGGTAATGACTTCTTTGATTATCCTACAAGCTGCTTCTAGACAGTGTGCATAATACGTGCAGTGGCATGCTGTCTGTGTATGCAGGGCACGCATTGCATGCCCGACTGGATGTGCATTGTCCAACTGGCGGCCTGCAGACCATACCCAGCCCATGGGATGATTCCATCTTGTAGACACCATTTTGTAGAATGGAGCATCCTCCGCACTGCATGACCTCGCATTCACGGTACGTGCAACGTTGCGCTGCCAGGAGGATGCCATTTGGGGCCAAGTGAGTTGTTGCATACCTTACTAAAACGGTCGTGGAACAGCACTCCACCTGCTCTCTGTCAGCAAATGGCTGATTCAATGCACACTGAGGATTAGAGTTATACATGGATTTCATAAAAATCAATCAGAATTCGTAAGTTTTACATAGACATATAGGGGACTCAATCCTACCCTACCCTAATAGCTGAAGAATGGTGGTTAAAGCACTGACCAGTCTCAGGAGATCTGGGGTCAATCCCCTGCTCTGCCACAGACTTTCTGCATGACCTGGGGCAAATCACTTAGTTCCATATGTTGGGTGAAATGCTGTGGTTTGTGTTAATCAGCAAGTCAGACTAGATGTTCATAATGGTTCCTTCTAGTCTTAAAAATCTATTACTCTCTAAGAAAGCACATGTTACCACTTAGCCTGTGAATTCCATGACTGCACAGTAGCTGATTTTAAGGCCTGTTGTAATGGGCTTGCAATACTCTGTTTTGTACAGATGAAAGACGATGATGAGGTGGCGCTGTAGTATTGCAAAGTATAAACTGCCATATGGGAAACTATATTGCAAACTCCACCTTATGTAATCGTTTAGGGGTCTGATTCTGAGAGGCACTGAACACCCACAAGTCCCTATGAAGTCAATAGGAGTTGCAGGTGCTCAGACTCTCACAGTAAATTTGTTTTTATACCGTTGTTTTGTTCAGTTTAGGCACTAGGTAATTTGATGTCTACTTAACGATGGAAGCTTCCATCACCAGGGCATTGCTGTGTGGCTACAGAAGCTTAATAATGAAGTTGTCCTGGTTCTTTAAGAAAAAATTATTCACAAAACTGTTTGTATATTAAACCTTGACACACCTTCTAGCCAGTGGCATCATTTGCTATGGGACAAGGGGGCAGTTGCTCTCACCAAAAAAAACTTTTGATAGGTCCATGTGCTCCATTATGTCTTCCACTTTTTGCCCCACCCAGTCCTTGGCTGCAGTCATTAGGAAAGCAATCATTGTCTAGTTTTTCTCATTCATTATGCTATTCAGGACTGAGAATGTTCTATATGCTGACACAATTTGCCCACCCCAAATTTCTCTCAAATGACGCCCCTGCTTCCAGCACAGAATCCACACCTCATTGCATACCATTTTGAGAGTGAAATGAGTCTAATTTCACCCTGGCATATGTGCAACTCCTTTCAAATGAATGGATTTTTTTCTGGCTTACACACACAGTAAGTTTGGCCCTGGACTCTTCTTCAGTTATTTTAACCCTCTAATAGCAAGGGTAGAAGAGAGAATCTGACTGAGAGGGAGTGGCAGAGACAGGGGAATGGATATCTGTAGCTGTGGTTTGCAACTAGGATGAAAGGAGATAGCAGAGACTCCACATGGCCCTAATGCTGTATTTTTAACATGTGTGCATTATTTGGAAGAGAATACGTTGCTAGAGTCGGGCTAGGATATTAGTTTGTGCTATGCAGGATGTTTCCCAAATGTCACTATCTGACTAAATGGCATGGAAGGACTCTGTGATGTGTAGTGTAATGGGTCATGCTGTTTATACGAGAAGAAAGAGGATATGGCCCCTGGACTTCATTGTTATTGGCTGACTTTGACTTGAGTTGAGTTGTGACAAAAAGAAAAACAAATCTATGCTTCCTGGACATGTAATACTTGAAAGTTTCAAAAGCATCTAAAGAAGTTAGGTGCATCGTTTCCATTGATATTCAATAGGGGGAGGTGCCTAACTCCCTTAGGCTCTTTTGAAAGCATCAGCTTCAGTTTACATCTGAAGTGTTTCTACTAGATGTTTTCACTCAGGCAATTTGGAAGAATCTGAAACTCATTTAAGGTTGCATTTTATGTAGTTTGCAATTTCATGCCTTACATCATTTGATCAGTTAGGACCTTTTCTGAGCATAGTTTTGGAAGTAATTTATTCCATCCCTCTGTGAATAACTGTAATAGCGAATTTATGCAAAGAAAAATGGAGGTAACAGTGCTGACTTGGTTATGTACAGTTAGTACATGTAATATATAATTACTAGCGCTAGTGTGAAAATTACAAATGAAAAATGAGAAGAAAGCTTTTGGAAAATGGTTGTGATATTAGCACTAAGCTTCCTACCGGCAAATGCTCAGGTTCCAAATAAATGCCCAAAATTCATCTGCAATTGTCCACACATATACATGCGGCTTACATGCCTAATTTACATGCACAGCTTCTATGGTTGTAAGCACAAAGCAGGTAACTGTAGGTCTGATCTAAAGCATTTCCACTGAATTTAATGGAAAGCTTTGGATTAAGCTATTTACATGAGCAATTCCCAATTAGCCATGCACAGCCAGGGTGTCTGTATGCATCTTGCCAGTGTAACTGTGCACCTACCTCATTAGAACTTGGATTACATTTCAATGTCATTTATGTACTTTTTTTTAAATGTTCACTCTTGCTGTGTACCTTCCTTTCCCACTGCTTGCACTATGAATTATGCCCTCATATCTGTCTTTAATTTTAAGTGTTATACATCTTACTCATATGAGGATAATTCGGTGTCTAGGCAAGATCAGTACCAATGAAACAAGTCCTCTGACCTTTATATTTATTATATAATCAATTATATTTAATAAGCATAATTCTGACCTGGTTTTTATTTGAATTGGTGAAAACCATCACAGATTTTTATACCTTTAGTCCAGTATCTTTGAAAGTAAGGAAATCCTAAAGCTAAATGAAATACAGTCCCAATTCATTCACACAAGGGGGACACATATCTAATCTGCCTTTAGTTCTTAGTTTTTACTTAACTGGTGTCATGCATGTCTTTGAATGAATTTATAATATATCAAGTTATACCTGGCATTTGCCAATATCATTTTGGTTTCACTGCACTTAGTCAATGAGGTTTATTCAGATACTTGTACCTCCAGATTTACTTCCTGTCTACTCACAGTTGGATACTGGGAGCAAAACATTTCCATGAAGAGTGTAGTTAGGGGAGGACTTAACCTTTCACCCCTAAAATCATGTGTTCAAATCCCCACTAGAAAACCAAAAGCTCTTTGTCAGCACCAAATTCAATTTATTTTAAAAGTGGGGATAGATTTAATATTTTGTGGGTAAATTTTGTGCTTATTAAAGAAAAAGGCAACTAACATTGGCTAGAGCTATGCAAGCTTCCCCACATGGCTCTGCTAATGCCATTCACTCCTGACCTAAATCCCCTTGCTGTTCCAGTCTCAGTGTCCCATGGGCAGAGACTGCTAATGGTACCAAACTGGCACACACTGTTCTTTTCAGAAGACTTTTGACTTTTAACAAGGTAAATGTTTAGATCGGGAAAGGGCCTGGTCTAACCTTTATACCAGCTTGATGGGCCAAATAAGCACTATTAAGGTAATTATTACTATTTACCGATTGTATTATATTAGTAACCAGGGGCTCCCAACCAAGATCAGACCCTAGTGCTCTCAGCACTGGCAATACAGATAATGAGAGACAGTCCCTACCCTGAATAGTTTCAGTCTAAACAGACAAGACAAACAGAAGGTGAGAGAGCTAAAATACCCTCACTTTAAAATAGGAGAACTGAGGCCTGGAAAGGCTAAGAAATTTGTCTTAGGTCACATGGAAAGTCTGTGGAAGAGACAGGAATTGAGCTGGTCATCGGGATTCAAGGCAATATTTGCAAAGGTACTTGGGCACCTAAGATGCAGATAGGTGCCTAAATACCTTTGCAAAGCAGCCCTTACCCGCTAAGTATTTACACTGTTATGTGTCATTAGAGATTCAAAAGCCAGGCTACTTTACATCATTTTCTTTAATATTTTTTATCTGTACATGGTGCTGCAAATCACAGTGAGGATGGACTCTCATTATGCAATCTGTAACATTAACAAACATATGCCATTTTACACACAAACCTACCTTTCAGAAAAATGTCCAAGGGTTTAAGACGCCCCAGTAAAGCTAAAAAAATTACCAAATGTATAGAACTTTCCAGTGACATTAGAAAGCCTCAGAAGACATGGTAGGTTCAGAACTGCACATTCCCTGTTTAGGGCCTGATTCTGTAACCGTTGCTCACCCTAGCAGCCCCCTCTGACTTCTGTGGGTCTGCCTGTCGAAGTGTGTACGACTCAAGGGCCAGATTCTGCATCCCTTATGCTACGGATTTGAAGAGATGTGCACGCTCCTCAATGGAAGGTGGCCGCACCAGGGGGCTTTAGCTACTCTGAGCCTTTGTGGCACACAGATTCTGTCAGCATTGCCAAGAATGGAGCGTCTGTACCAGTAAATGAGCTCCAAAGGTAAAGTGGTGCAAGCATTTAATCATAACCCTTTTATTTGGTAACTCTCCATGATGCACATACCACTGCCCTTCTAGACCAAGGCAATCTGAAAGACACTCACATAAGACATTCTTATCAGATTACCTTCAGTACAATAAATGCAATTGATTTTTCCACTGTGTTAGCAATTCCTCACATTAAATTATTGAAGCCCACACTCACCAACACATCCAGAAAGCTATTAAATATGGATTGCTTTAATACTAGGAGATCTTTTTTTCTCATGTGAAATAAGCATTGTGGTGAATTTTAACCTATTGAAAGCCTTACAGCACGCCAAGGTTAATACTGCAAACATCACTAAAGCACTGCACTAGGTTTTGCTAGAGGTTGCTACAAGAAGCAGACTAGCCACGTAGCCCAAGACTGTGCAGATAAACACTTGATCAGAGATCACTGCCGTCTTTTCTGGCCAATTTAACTCATCTCTGGGGTCCTGTCTACGTTAGCACTTTTCCCACCCCTGATTCAGTGCCAGTACAATTCCGCTGGTGGTATCATGGTAGAAGTGCTGGTACAGGCAGGGCCCAGGCATTTTTACTATCATGTCATGTTAACTGTGTACAATATGAAGGTTCAATCATACTCATCTACATTAGTGCTCCTTCCAAGACAGGATTAAGGTACTATAAGCTGATGGCCCAGATCCTCAAATTTTATGATTGCATCATAATTGCTGTTTTCATTTTTAGAAAAATTACAGTTTCTGGCCCCAACAGTTGCAAAGAAAACCTTCAGAATGTGGACCAAGCATAACCAATGCAGCACCTGAGTCAGTAGAGAGCCTGAAACAATAGTTCTTAGAGGTGCAAACAGCAGTATGTATCTCAATGAAGTGATAACTCTAAGACCTACTGCTCTGGGGCCCTGCCAATGCCACCCCAAATGAGGATTCAATGTGGGGCAAGAACAGATGAGTAGAGAGGGCCCAGCCCTCCCACTGTGGTGGATACATCCTGGCTGCTCAGATAAGCACAGGAGGGCTCACCCAGCTGCTACCTCTGCTTCTCTGAAGCAGGTCGGGGACATCGATTGCCACCTCTGTTGCTCTCAAGAGGAGCAAACCTTGCCATTACTAAACTGGAGAGAAGGGGACTCACGCTTTTACCTGTGACTCTCTGCCAGAGCAAAGGAGCAGGCCCCACTGCCACCACCACTCCAAGTGGAGGCAGAATCGTACTAGGACCTGTGTCATGGTTTGCCTAGGGTCCCAAATTATCTTAGTCCAGCCCTAGTTTCCTCCTCTGCTACCACTAGTGGAGCTACACTGTTAGCAGTCTAATGGGGAGAGAAGTGCTGGACATCCCCAGCGCACACACACGCTAGGAACACATTTGGAATTTCAGCTGAGCATAGCTCCCAGTTGACACTGTTTGAGATGCCTTGCCTGCATCGAGTCCCTTTTATGGTGAGCATCCTGGAAAGCTTTACAAACATTAATGTCACAGCACCCGCTGAGGTAGGTGAGAGCTGCTCAACACATTGCAGACAAGTGTCCTAGAGAAGGAACTAAGTGGGTTATCTGCACCCATAAAATGGTTTTGAATACATGTTTATTTTCAGTAATACATATTGGCATGACATATGACTCTCCAGCGTTAAACTTGGATTCAATTTTTTTAAAAAGCATCACGTGACTTTTGGCCTGTGGAAGTCTGCAAGGACAGCAAAGAAGTCCCCCCAAAATGAGACTTTTGTGGGTTTTGCAGCATTGCAGGGCTTGCATAGTGTGGAAGTTGAAAGTATTTCTTATTAAACAGTTCTGATCTTTGGAAAGCATAGCTCTGTAGCTTAGCTGTACAAAAGCTAACCACCCCCAACTGAACCTTTGCCTCTGAAAAATAAGACTATCATAACAACAAATATTGCTAAGATGCAGTGTGTTGGAAGGGCATCCTAGAGCAGCTGGGTCTGCCAATGCTTTTATACTAGCCCTTTGGAAAGAGGACTTCAGATTCAAGGGTTGTCACATTCAGGCATCTAAATACTACGTTCATATAAAGAAACAGGTCAGCATAAGTTAGACACGAGGACAAATTCCTTCTGACCATTTTGAACCTTATATGTAAGCAGCAAGAATAATTCGCCTCTTTTCAGACTGTTCCATTCCTTCTAGTGAGCATCTTTATCTCAGCTGCCAAAAGCTGTGCACTGTGGAATTTGAACTGCTTAAGACCAGCATAAATTACAAACATATTATTACGTGCTTGATTTTGAAGATTAGCCTCAGCCTTTTGGCATGTACAGAATCAAGCTTAGTTTCCCTATCCCTAAAATTGAGGATAATGATACATAACCTACTTCACAGGCATGTTGTCAGGTCTAACTAGATGTTTGTCAAGCACCATATAACTACAAAGGGGTACTAATGTCTGTCATAGAGGTGATGAAAGGATCCCAGCTTCCAGCTCTGTGCTTATTCCTCTGCAAAGTGTGACCTCTAAGGCTGCAATGTCACCTCCCCTCTTTGCTCCAAAAGTTTTGATTAGGAAAACGGGCCTCTAAGTTTTTTCACTCTTCACTGAAACACATTTTTGGCCTCTCAAAATTTTAGGGATGCAAAATGAAGTGCTGAAAAATGTTTGCAGTGTTGATATAGCCGTATGAAAAATGTTACTTTTATGCAATTTTCCACTCATCTCTGGAATGACATGTAAAATTACTAGCAAACTATTCTGGACTTCTCTGCATATTTCTCTGTATAATCTTGTGAAAGGGAAATTAATTGACTGGAACAGGGAAAACAATAACTGCTGGACATAAATGCACTTTTTAAATGCACAATGATTTTTGATAGAAAATGGAGCCTTTTCTATTAGGTTTTGAAGGGATTTTTATGATCATGTTTTAATAAGGAAGGATGTCTTAAAGAATTGTGCAATGATACCAGATACCCTAAATACCTTCTGACCATGCTGTGAAAATTACATGGTAACTTATGTGGGAATTATAATGGAAATAATGACAACTGCACCAAGTTAGTTCATGTGATTTCAGCAGGCCCACATTCTCTTAACTTTGCAACCAGGCTGGATCCCCACTGCACACCCATGTATTGTCCCACATACTCAGCTTATTCAGTAGAATTGAGAAATAAGAACAGCTATGAAATGAGGAAGTTCAAATGAAGGCGTTCATGAAGACTGAGGCAAGGAAGACTGTAGCTGTAGGACTGGCTTTGCAATAATTGATATGTTCAGAGAACAGCAAATGAGAGCTGTTGCAGTTGCCACAGCATTGTTTCTAGTTTGCTTTTATTTTCAGAGTCAACAAACAGGCTGTCATACACTGATGTTTGGAAAGCATGAAAGATTCTGAAGTAGTCCAGCCTACATATGGTTTTGGGATCAACTGTGACATAGTCCAGTAACTGGACAAACAGCACCACTCACAGGCCAAACTGAATCACTGCACCAATGTGTTTCAAACCTGTGGAATTGGCAAAGTTAAAAGGGATGGAAAACCTAGTTGGACTTCATTAAGCCCCAGTCCACACCACCCCCTCGACTTGTCAGTCATGGCATAAGAGAAGTTTCATCTAAGATACTCTCTGAATTCACTCTCTGAATTATGCTTGACCATGGCCAACCCACGATGTGGAAACCGCCAAAAAACATGAACTCCACTTTCCCACAAGACAGTTACAGATATTTACCCTGGACAGTTTTTCAAAGTACAGGCACAAAAATGACTTCTGCTGAAAGCAAGATGAAAAGGTGCAGTATCCCCTCAGTCACTGCTTCCCCTAATGCCTCCTCCGCTCAGTACCTTAACACTAACCAAACAATAATTCCTGCAATTTGAGAGTGACGGAGCTCAACGATATCCAGGTTAAAACTGTCTTTCCATTACAGCAGCTTGGGGTGTGACTTAAGCCATTATAACCCCCTTCTAATACTTACATCAAGACATACATTTGAGGATTGGATATGAAATTTGTGTTTAGAACTTAGCACATAGTACAAAAATGAAGGTGTGGGCATTGAGGATATGGATATGATGAGGCATGGTATGAGTGTGTGGCACTGAAGTACATTATATAATGTCCTGACACATGCCTATATTAATCAGATGCCCACCACTAATCCTCCATATCAGATCCAGAGCCACATTCTCAGCTGCACACAGCTTCCGCTATCTCCAAGTTGGATACAGTGCTCTGATTTTCAGCCTGGCATAGGTTAGAGTGGCTGGGGGATTGTGCTCTGTCCACTTCCTGCCCCCACATGGCCTTCTGCACTAACTGCTTTAGGAAGAGAGGCACAGGAGCCATAGTTCAGCCTTGGGTATTCCCCCAACATCAGGGCAATGCCAAGCAGGGGACTTGTAAGTGTTTCCTACTCCCTGTGTGCTATTTGGGACTAGTATCGTGCTATGCAAACAGACGCCATTAATTAAAACAGTCAACATAAAAGGAAGGTATATTTGTTGGACACGTGTGAGAATACATTTCCAGGCAAAAATAGTTAAGCAGCAAGAACATTGCCTTATCAGCTCTCATGACTACTTATATATACCCACTTACCCATTCTCCTCAGGCCCTGCAGTTTGGTGATCATTCCTTCAGCCAGGGAACTATTTCCCTCCAGAATCACTGAGCATGTCAGCCAGAAAGGGGTGCTTGAGGCAGATTCAAGGTATTTCCTCCTGCTAAGAGCTTGAGGTTTCTGTCTTGACTCACAGTCACTCCTGGCAGTCTGTGAAGCAATAATCTTCTCTGTAGGAGCAGAACATGCTGCCACTAAGCCACTGGCCTGGCCCACATTTCAGCAGTATTTCAGCTATGTATCACAGCTGCTAGAAGCATTTATTTTGTAAATGCACATTACTGGACACAATTTTTTAAATTTCTGAAAGGGTCATCACAGCCTGTCAAAGACATCTTTACTAAAGCCTGTTTAGCAAAAAAATGGACTTTTGACCTGACTGGCTGTGATGGATTCATGACGGAAAACCTCATTGAATCAGTCCACTGGGTGAAACCAGCAAAAATTTATACAGGAAAGCTCATGCAATAAAAACAGCATATGAAGGAGGCACTTTCAAAACCAAGCTAATCTGACCCTTTACTTTTGCATTCTTGAAGAACACAAGGTCAACAGAATTCCAAGGTCTTTTTAGGAGACTATGTGTTATTTTCTGTTCTACTCATCCAAACAGCTCATTAAGAACCTGATCCAAAGCCCATTGTAGTCAACATAAAGAGGTCCAACTGACTTGAAAGGGCTTTGGATCAGACCTTAAATCCACTGCTCCAGTGCAGGTAAGTAGTATATACGGATATTAAATCCCAAGCACAGCTTTCATCTGCCACTTTGCTTCTGTTCTCTATCACAATTCAACATGCCCAACAGCAGATTTTATTGTACACTTTTATTTCCACAACCACTTATTAGCATGGCAACCTTTCCGCACAGAGCATGGGGAATTAGGCAAGCAATGTCACTGCTAACAGAAGGTATTGCACAAGTAATTACTATGTATCACAGTGAAAAGTTACTCTGCAGTTTCTTGCTATAACTGGCTACTTTGTAGAGACAGTGAGAAATCATAATAATTAAGAGCAAAGATCGTTGAACACGCTCATTGCCACATTTGAAGAATGAATGAGAGTAAAATTTATTGCTAATCCAGTAATTGTGGGAAAGCAGCCATTAAAATATCACAATGTCATCCTCTCACTAGCCTATAAAGTGAAATAAGAAGAGCAAATCCAACTTCAGAACACTTGCAATTGGTCTTTACAGTGGCTTAATAATGGAAACATAGGTTTACAGCCCATGTACCTCATCAGGAATACCTAAAAGTTGTGACCAAGTTAGAGGAACTAAAAGAGAAGAGAATGAAAAGGGAGAAGAAGGCAAATGAAGAAGCAGCCCAAGAAATATGCACATTCAAGGTAAGCATCCACATGTGCATCTCCATAGTGTCTATATTCTCTGGGTCAGTTTGTCTCTTATGAAAAAGTCACTGTTATTTTCTGTCCCTCAATTTTTAAAATTTCTCCCAGTCATCAATGCAGCATGACTTCTAACATATTTAACTAGCTTCCAGGAAATTCACGGGGCCCTGGCTTGGTGGAGGAGAGAGAACACGGACATCAACAATGGTTCCTTCTCCCTAACAAATGGCATTTGAAGCTTGATGCTTTTGGTTCACTTAGGTGGTTTATATCTCCCAAGCATAATGAAAATTCCAAAATCAACCAATCATTGACTGGATCAAAAAAACTTCTCACAAACCCAAATATACTAGGTGAGCGGAGTGGTTCAAATTCAGATTTTTTTTTTCTTTTTTTGCCATTGAAAAGAAGAACAAAGCATGGGAGTTTTTCTCTGCTGCTGTGTGCCCTTACAAGAGCCCTTTGCCATAAGAATCAGGTATGGTTTAGTAATAAGAGGAATTGTCATAGGCAATGCAATAAATAATTGATTATTCTATGCAGATCTGCTGAATTCCATTCTAGCATGGGGGGGATGTTTCCCATGACTATGGAGAGTGATCAGGATATAAAATGAGTTCAAAACAGAAGCCATATTACTAGCAGTCTCTTTATAGCAGCAGATGTTTGTTAATAAACAGAAATTTAACTGGGTCTCTCTGATGTTTCATTATCCGAGGCTGAAAAACACCACTAAATATTTCAAATTTATACAGATTAATCTATTCTCCATTACCGTCTAATATACAACAAGATCTAATCTTTATTGGCAAGACCTCTCCATTTCCCTGATGGGAAGGCTAAATTCTATTAATATGAACATGAACAGGTTCTATCTGTATTGCAGTTCCGGTGGCTATTCCCCAGCATACTTTCAATGTACTGAAGTGCAAGAGCCTCTTGTTTATTATGGAAAAACTGCTGACCTAGAATTAAATACAGCAGCCTTGCATTATGGAGAAAGAAGGGAGGTCCTATTCTTCCTTACTGTCTAGTAGGGCAGCTCACGGCAATTCCAAGTGATAGAGAATTTATCACATCCATAGTAATGTGTTCCAGTGGTTGCTTATCTTCCCTGATTGTTTCAGAACTGTAGTGTCTTCACTCTTTATCCAACTTTAAGGACCTGGTGAAACCACATGGGCATAGCTGGGTTCCAAGTACCATGTTTACTACTTACGTACAAACAAACAAGGCTCCTCTGATAGCTTCTGGTGGCTTGTGCTAAAGAAGACAGGAAGGCCAACGAGAGGACTCACAAACTATTTAAAGGGATACTACCCAATACCTACACACTACAGAAGCAATCTATAATTATTGTGTAACTACATATTTTCCTTGCTCCCTGTTGAGCTTGGATTTTCTCATGATCATGGGAGGGGATATAATTCTGGTAAATTCCCCCAATTAATTACACACTTGCATTTAAAAATTTTCACTAACTCAGTTCAATTGATCAAGATCAGCCTTTTAAAAATAACTGCAATTTAGGCACTTAAATTTCTCTCACAAAAATTCGGACACAGAATCGCCTCCCACCCTGAGAAAACAGGATTTCCCCCTCCTCAGAGCACAAAAGGAACAAGCATCCAGGACGTAGTCCAAAAATATATACTTCAAAATTCTGAGCCAAAGCCCACTGAAGTCAATAGAAAGGCTCCCATTGAGCTTTGGATCAGACCCCAAGAGAGTAAGAACATGAGAGCAATTATGTTCTTCATAATTGAGTACAAGAATTTCAGGTCGATACAGAATTTGCTTTCAATGGCTTTGTCCATACTGCCCATTCCCCATTCAGGATTATTGACTCTGTGGTTTTCCAAATTTAGCACCACTATAGATGGTTCAGAATAGCCTTGTGCTGTAATATTAATTAACTTGTATTTACATTGTGATCTAACTTAGTCTTCCTGGAACCATTGAACTCAGCAGGGTAGACTTAACCCCTCATCTTTGCAAGAAAAATAAACCAATCTCCAGACAGATTACTGTGTGGTGAACTTCAGGTGAGACTTTATAAACTGAGATCCTGCCAGTTCTGTGTTCACACCAAAGAGCCCATTCTTCAGAAGAACAGATGCTTATCTAGTGTCTAAAGTCAAAATGTCCTCTCCTCCCCTCTGTCATTCTGTTCATTAGGGCCCTTCAACGCTGGAGGTGGCTACGGTTTTCAGTGATGCTGCCTACTCAGTCTGTAAAGCACTTTGGGGTCCTTAGAGATACAAGGTGATATATACTCATGTGTGTATAGATATAGATATACACACATACAAACACACTCATATATTATACCACACAGATAAGTATAGTAGTTGAAGTTATATTCACTATTACTCACATTAAATTAGAATTAAAAATATTACTGTTGTTTTTGAAAATATGGTGCATGCAAAATATTCACCATCCCACCTTTTTGTGCCAAATTTACTTGAGACTTGGGCTTGTAACAATTTAAGAGTCTGAACTAGAAGAAATGGGGTAAGGGAAATCTCATTAAAGGGAGAACTATGAAGAGGCTTTCACTTTCATCATTTGCAATAGCTGTATGTGATGGATTGGCGGTGGCCTGAGCAACTTCAAAGGGGAGAGGCAAGGAAGCGTTTCCTATTAAACCGCAAAGCACATATTAATAATCAGCTACAGTATTTTGGAAGCATCAGAAGCTACTTCCAACTTACTCTAGCTTTGTGATGAAGAGCGATCCAATGAACTGCAGCGAACTATGTCAGGCTATGTTGAGTCTACAAAACAATGTAGCTTACACGCAAATTGATTTACACAGCTTTTTTGGAATTCAGTAGCATTTTCTTACCAAAGAGATTTGGATTTTCTCCAAAGAGAAAGTTGTTTTCATTAACCGCAGTACAGCTAAGCAACGGAGACAGACAACTAATTTCCTGAAATGCTGAGCACAAATAAAGTCTACAGCTATGTGTTTGGCAGCCTAAGTATTTCCAATCAAAGCAGCTCCGCTTGAAATTAAAAAAAAAAAATCTAAATATTTTAACACCAGAAGGTATCTATCCAGTAAATCACACGCTCTCAAGAGACAATTGGATCACAGTCAGAAACCACCAGGAAAATCTTTCTGCATATGGAATTCTGACAGTGGGATTCTGTTTCTCACCATGCATATTTTTTTAAGGTAATTAAAATCTATTAGTCCTACATCTCTATAGCAAGAAGAACTTCAAGAACTTTAAGTAATAATAACCATATTTTCAGTTTGAAAGCACTTCATAAATATAAACTAAATAATCCTCATAGCCCCTTTGTAAACTGTGGAGTTTATTATCCATAATACAGAGGTGAGGAAGCTGAGGCAGAGAGTCAAGTGCTTTGTTGAGGACATAGAAGAACTTCATGGATTAGACCTCATGCTCTCTGAAGAGGATATAGGGGCTAAAGAGGAGAAACGATAGTCCCCTCATTGCAGAAGTTTGTGTAGGTGGTGGGACTAGGGGCAGGAGGATGTGGGAGAGGGTGTACCTGTGGTGCTCAAAATTATAGGGATTCTTGTCTGTGGCACAGCTTTAAGCAGCTATGGGAAAACTGCCATAAATTAGAGCTGCCTCAGTGCCTAGGGCTATTTCTGTCCCAGCAGCACCCAGGAATCCAGCTACCTTTGCATCCCCTCCTCACAGCATAGCATCCATCCGAGAAAAACAGAATATGATCTTCTGCTAATAAAGATGTAGTGGTTTGTGATCCCGGCACTCATAGTTATCAAGATAAGCAGACACTATTCTGCTATATTATTTATGTGAATGTTTAGTGGACTTCTTTCTGTCCTCAAATGAAGTGTCACACCAATCCAATACCTGGTAACATATTTTGGGATATTATAAAATACAACTCGTTCCCACTAGTGCTAACAGAGCAACTCCAACAGACAATATAGTCTGAAGTATCACATTCTAATTAGCCATTTATCTGACTCCACTTGGATTTCCCTACACTGGTTACACAGGAAGTGCCATCTGCTCAGTGCTATCTCCTACTGGAGCACAGCATGCTGGAGTATGATTCCATGACTGCTGCCCCCATGCAAGAATATTACCACATTGCTATATGTAGCTCATAAGACTATCCTAGAGAATATCAATTTAAAGTTACTACAAATATATATGTGCAAGTTAAGATTAATGGTCCTCTTGTCCCAAAGCTCCTTAGGTGAGGTTATCCTGTAAGATGTCCTTCACCTGAAGGATGTTTGCACCCAAATGTTTCCACAGTAGAGCCAGAGTTCCTTTATTTCAGAACTTCCAGAATAGCCCAAATTCTAGGCTGTCAGTGTTTAAAGCAATGTACATCCTGTTCCGTTCTCTATATATGCATCTGTAATTCACTGGTCGTTGTGGTGCCTAGGTAGCATGTACTTGGTCAATCTTTCTCCAAAATTCAGAGAGCTCTCCAAATTCACCACCACACCAGCATTAAACTAACTTTCTTAAGTGGGGCTGTTCTTACTCGTTGGTCTCCAGCTCAACAGGGCTGGGCCCTGGATTCCTAAAAGATCACCTTCAGGCTGCAGAATAGGACTGTGGTTGACAATTCTGCTTCTCGGGCACAATGGTGATGTTTATCACAAGGGTATAGCTTGTCTGTACTGGAGACGTAACTTTCTCAGGGGCTGGCCCAAGGCTCTGGAACCAACTCCTCCAGGATCTAAGAACCACCACACGCCTTTCTACTTTCTATTCCGAGTGAAAGGCACAGTTCAGTTATAAAAACACAGCAGATCACAAACACTATCATAATAAACAATTACACTGAACTGAAAAATCTCACATACTTTTCCCCTTTGGAGAGAAAAAGGGAGAAAGAGAGCACTACACATAACAGATGTCAGTCACATCACTCGCTGCACTACTGGAAGGCCATCAGATACTATGGCAATGAGGGTGGTACAAGAACCTGAATAGAGTGCAAAAGAATGTATTCTGCAGCTACCATTAATGAGGTTGAGTTCTAGTGGCATATGCCATTCCCTCTTCTATTCACCCTCTCACTCTCATCACTAACAATATTCTATTATTTTGGTCCTCAAATTAGTCGGTTTAAATAAATGTAATGAAAATGTTTTAAAGAATGCATATATTTGCTTCTTTTCTCGCTTTTCTTTCCGCCCTTTAACATAATTGCAACTAGCCTGTCAAAACCGTGAACAGCATCAACATTATAACATTGCCAAGAAACCGAATGCAGGAATTAGAAGATTTGAGTAGAGTCACTCAGGGATATTTTAGAGAAGGACAGTGGCCTTGGGTTTATGGCAGGAAGTCCTTTGATACTGAAGATAGCAAGTAGTGAAATGCAACTGGCGTCAAAGCATTAACACCTCCAGTGTTCAACTTTCATGTATTAATGCTTAGGCTAACCCTTGCCAACCTCTGAAAAGAGTCTTGAGTGATATTTCAGGGTAAAGTAAGTGGATAAAAATGCCATCAAGAAAAGGTGAGCAGAGAGCATTCTTACGGAAAAACTTGAACACTTTATACTGAGGTGTGATAAGCACTCAAATAAATCTTGTGCAGATCCCTATCTGCTAAGGGTGAGGCTATAAAATCTGGACAGTGATATAAAACTAGTAAAAGAAAACCCAGCCTATTAGGCCTTTTTCAAAGGCTCTGTCTTTCTCCCGCCTATCTTGCTTTTAAAACTTGAGGGTAGTTTAAAGAGTCCTGGAGATCAATTCTCTCATCCATTTTAGCTCCACTGTCAAGAGCCACAATCCAACAGCATAGGAATATATGGGGCATAGAGAGGTTTGGTAGATTTGATTTCATTTCATATGGCCTCAACTGTGTTTTGGTCTGTTTTTAGGATTTACCACAAAATTCTTTTTAGAAAAAATGCTGCAATTTACAAAGGAAACACATTCCCACCCAGGCGAAATATATGCTCCTGAGGAAAGTGTTTATTGAAATTTAAGTATAAGATGGGGTTCAGTAGGTTTCCAATATTTATCATAGCATTTTTTTTCTTTAAGAGGTTCTTTGTTTTGGCTTATTGTTCTTGACATTTCATACAGCATGTTATGAGTTTTCTCAGAGGAAAGCTTTTTCCAGAGAAGCACAAATTGCTGGGTTTTCTCTCATGCTAAGCATTATTAAAAGACGCTCGTTTCCCAAATAATAGATGAAAGGCAAAGTGCCTTATGTGCACTTGCAAAACAGAAGCACGAAGCCTCAAAGAGAGACGTGGTCTAATTTCTAATAATATGAAGGAAATTCTCTCAGCAGGTTGGTGTGTTAGCATTTCCCTTTATGCAGCTCTTCTGTGGTTCTGAGGTAATGCTCCACCAAGACTTGAGATAAAAGCCATGTGAGACCACGTATAGGTAGGAAACAACTTTCCAGATTTCTAGTTATGTGGTATATGCCTAGAGTTCTACAGGCTTCAGCTGAAAGCTTGGAAAACCCATCTCTCCAAGCACAATTCCAGGGAGCCTGAAAGTCTAATCCTACTTTAATTCCCTTTAAAAGCCACAGAAGCAGCCAAAAGATAAAATTCTAAATTCTGATTTTTATTTGTAAACTAGATCCATATTCTCCCTTGCAGTAATCTGCTGAGATTTAGCCCTATCAGTAGTTACTCTTAAGTAGATTCTAGATGGATAGTGGCTGATTGCAAAAGTGTTTTGTTGCTCTCTTACTGGGCTGCTTTGGTGATTGCGCTTATTTGCATCTATATAGGCTGAAACTCTAAACAGCAGTTATGTTTCTCAAATGACTCAGTTTAGTCAGACATTTACTAAAGATCATAGACTACAAGGCTAGGGATAAATATCGGGCTTCTCCCAAACCTCCCCTCTCTTATGTTAGCTCCAGCAGAAAAGCACTTAGGGAACTAGTTATTTATAACCTGTGTCAGGAATCACATGATGCCTGGCTTTTAATGGAACACACCCTTTCTAATTACACTCTTGTATTCAATTAACATACTTTAGCTTGTGTTCCTTTCCTGCCCAAATCCTCAGGCTATTCAAGTGCTTTTCATCCTTACCTGCTTATGTTTCAGAAATACTGAAATTAGCAGTTTCCATAAAATCACAAATTAATAAATTGCTAATTAATTGATTTACTGAGCAATACTGCATCTACTCTTCTGTCTTTGCTCTGTCTCAGTAAGGAGCAGAGACTGAGAGTAATTAGGCCCATCAGCATAAGTAATCTGGTTTCTGAAGCTCCTGCCTTTGCTTAATGCTTCCCTGTGGGTAAGAGTCACAACTTTTTGCCAGATTAAGGGCCTGGTCCTGTCCCCAGTGAAACCAATGAAAGATATTGATATTTCTGATAATTTCTGATAATTTCCCAACAAATAGCTGGAGTTAAGGAATTGGTCTCCAAATTAACTTCTGGGCCTTCAGCGATTGATAAAAGAGATTTACACTTTGCACCTTCTTTTTCAATCCACTTACAAACAATATATTAATCCTTTTCCAAACCCCAGTAAAATAACCACTACATATTACATAGTGGGAAACAGGCAGGGAAGTGAGTTGCTCCAGGTTGTATAGTGAATCACTGGTGGAATTTCAGACTTCATTCACTGATCTTACTACTAGTTCACACTCCCGCTGCTGCTGTGGACTCAAATGTCTTTCTTAACTAATCACTTCACTGATGTAGCGCTTTCTTTTTGGCAACTGAGGTGCAACCTATTTACTTATTTATCATAACGTTTGTGATCTGTGATTTGACAAAATCATTTATCATGTTTTATAGGGCCTTGTTACAGCCTGAACCACTAGTGTAACCCCTTCAGGGACAATGTGTCAGGATAGTGAGGTACGCAGGCTTAGCAAATGAATTTCTTAACCATGGACACTTTACTCTAAAGCATCTCAGAGGTACAGGACTTTGAAAATAAAGTCCTGAGACACATCCTCCCTGAGTCTGAGCTCAATCCTCCTTGTGAGTCTCAGGTTTGGCAATGTTTCAGGCTGGGTTGAGTTTCTTTTGTTCTTTCTCCTGGAAGCCCTTCTTAGATATGGTGAGGGTTGGTCGCTCTGCACAGAGCAGCACCCTGTTTTTAAGTAGGTCTCCATCTCTCTTCCTTGTGCTCCACTGGGAAGCCCCAACCCCCTTTCCCAGTCATGCTGGCCCTATCTACCTGTCCCCATGTGGAAATCCTATGGGGCAGGCCATTAGTTGAGAGTCATTCAAAGTCAATGGCTCCAGATCTAGGTTGTGAGGATTCTTAGTATTAGTCCTTCAGCAAGGTGTCAAAGCATTTTTCCTGAGGAGGGCAACTATCTGTAATGTAGTCCAATAGGTTGTCTTTGGCCATGTCCAGGCTTGTGTTCAATACACTACAAACTGGAATTAAAATTTGATACAGAAACCACACTGTCATAGGCCTGGCCCCATTTTCTGATTCATGAAATATCCCTAGCTCTTTATCCCAAAGACAGCTCCTTTGCTTTTTTCACATCTTATAAATTGTGCAGAGCCCCACTGAAGTCCATGTGGATGGAGGAGTCCTTCACACAGCTACAGGATTGGGGGCCTTAAGATTTAAGTGTTTTATTGTACTTGCTCCTTCATTTCTTTTTACTTAAAGATACGATATTTGAGGACCCTAATCTTGCTTTCTTTATACATCCCAAACTAAGTCAACTCAAACTCAAGGAAGAGCTGGTCTGAAAAAGGTTTTGTTTTTATTTTCCATGTGGAAAATTTAAACAAAAATGGGTGGAAAATCCATTTTCATTTACATTTTCCATGGAAAATGTTGATTTTTCAAGGAAAATTCAAACACCAAAATTTTTTGACCAAAACCAGAAATATTTCAGTTCATAAATGCTGCAGTGGTACCTCATGTGAATTGAAGTTTGGGTGTCTCATGCTTCCATTCTCCTCTAATGGCTGGGTCCTATAGTTGGATTGTATCTTCTATGATCCACCACAGTATCCTCTTTTGGAGAGCAGAGGCAGGGAATGATGGGAGTTCCTGGTCATGGTGCATCTTGAGAATGTAGTCCAGCCAGGAAGCACACAAAGGAGAATGGAGATGTGAGGCAGGTAAACTACAACTCCCATGAGACATTATGGCAACGTATCCAAAATGAAATATTTTGGTTCCCAGGTGTTTGGTTTTTCAACAAAAAAAAGGCATTTTTTTTCAGGAAATCATACACTTCAGGAAAAAAGTTGTTTTGTCAAAAGCCCAATTTTCCATCAAAAACAGTTTTGACTGAAAATTTTCAGACAGTCTTACCTGGGAGTTCTGGGGGTACAGGAAATGTAGGATTTATTATTTCTTTTCATAGTCAACAATTTTCTCTTGGCTTTTAATGGATGTCCTGGTCCATTGTAAAAAAACCCAACAACCCTGGATCATCTTCTACATACAAGCTCTGCTGATATTACAGTGTGCTTGCAATTTTAAGTAATAAGACAAAATGTGACTTTTGAGGATCGTTTTACATATGGATGGAGTTTTGGAGGGCACATAGTTGTGGTAAGAAGGGTTTGTTTTCCTTAACTGAATACGCATGAGTTATGGATTAAAGTGAGGCACATCCCGTTTACAGTTGACTTTACCCTATTTAGTGTTGCATACTCATGGGTGCATAGCAGAACTGTGGCTACTTGTGCCAAGGAGGGTAATGGAACACAGAAAACTCTGAGGTTTTCTGGCGTGAAGCTGATGTTAAACCCACATAAGTGATGCCACACATTTTTGTGATACTATTTTGAACGTAACAAAACCAGCCGCAATGCCTGAATCTCCGGGGAGAAATAACTAGGGCATACTGGGTGTTAAGACTTGAATTCTTGTCTCAGAAATCATTGACTATGACAGGAAAGGGGCTCTGAAGATTTTAGCTAAAGATACAGACATTAAAACTTCTCTTGGTGTTTGAGCCTGTAAGACACAGCAAAGCTAAATAGCCGTACCTTCCGTCCAGCAATTATGGAAAGGATGGGGCAGATTCTGATCTCAGTTACATCCATGCAACCAAGATCAGGGTTTGGACCAGGAGGTTCAATCCTGTGTTCCTCACAAGCGCCACTTGGCAAAGGATCAGATTCCATGTAGCTTTACTGCTCCCCCAATAAATAGTGCCAGTGCAGGGCCATCTATATGCCAAGGGTGGGGACAGCCCTGTCAGCTCTGTGTTGCCCCTGCAGAAGCCCTTAGTACAGAGGGAATCGTTTGTTAGGAATGGGGGAGAGCAGGGAGTGGGTGGATTATTGGCCTCTGGAGATGTGGCCAGGATAGTCCTGCAGCCTAGCAAGTCTCTGCTGCTGCAGGCACCAGGGCACTTTGGCAATGAAGTCTGCCCTAGCTTATGATTGGGGCCAGAAGAGCCTTGGAAGCAGAAAGCTTTAAGTTCTTGAAAGAGAAGACGCAAAGGTGGTTTGAGGCACCTCTTGACCCAGCCCTCTGCATTAAACCTAAGCACATGCCTTGTGCTTAGCTGAATGGAGTCCTTGGTTCTGCATGCAGATTTTCTATGCATTAGAAAAAATATACAGAAGTATGTTCTATCTAATAATAAATATTTTCATTTAGGAGACCCAGTAAAACCATTCTTCAGGGGCTATATCAAGCCATAAATTTTATTAAGCATTTACTTTAACAGTGATTGCCATTACAAGCTGAAATAGGCCCAGGTCCTTCAGATCCAGCACCTGGAATGAGCTCGTGTAGCATTAACAGAGACACAAAAGTACTGAATTTTCTAAATCAGGGGTTCTTCTTCTTTTCCTCCTTTCCTTTAGGATGCTCTGGCTGGAGCTGATGAAATTCTTCACAGCAAATAATTCACTGTTCTTAATATAGCAGAAAGAAAATCAGACCTCACAAAGATAGAATGGACAGCAAAGAAAAAGGAAATCACAACAATCATTAAAATAAAAGAAAATTAAAGGATCATAAGCTTCTTAATACAAGGGGGGAAATAATTATACTGGAAGAGAAACCAGAGATGCCAAATGTTCCAAACAGCAGCAGCAGTTTCTGCTTTCCATCATTATTATGCTGATCAAGATAAGGCAGCCTGAGAATATGGCCCTGGTCTGTAGATGCGGTATTATTGCTATTAAGGAGAGTGTCTACAGAAAGAGACGTAGTAACTTGAAACAAAGGGCTGAAATTAAGAAATGGAAAATTCAGACAACCAGGGAAATGTCCCCACTGTAATGGGTGCTACTTCAAATAAATAAAAGCTGAAACACTGTTAGGCTGTGGGATGGCCTCCCAAAGGGCACCAGTAAATGTAACACTCCTGAACTAGTAGTGGGATGGAGTAGTACTGTGCCTTAATAATGAGTAGAGATTTAGCGCCCCCTTGTGAAAAGAGAAAAAAATGCCAGTCTTCTAGGAAAAGGGACACGTGATTTTTTGCTCATAGATAATACTGAAAATGTGATGATACTGTGTCCATATAGTAATTTCACTAAAGGTAAGGTTAAGGGAGACAGAGGCCCCGTTCTTATTGACAGGCTGTAACAATTTTATGTGAAAGAGACAAATGTGAAGCCTAAAAAAGGAAACTACAAACACAAGGAACTGAGCCAATTGGGAGTTTTCTTAAAAAAGCAATTTAAACTTCCCAATGCGCCATTCCCCAAGTTGTGTGGCTCAGCACTGCCTACAATATAGACCTCTAATGGCACTAGCTGGCCCTAAGCAGGCCCATCTGGAGAAACCTGGGGCCTCAGTACATCATGTTCACTGTCCCCGTTGTGTGCCAGCCCTCCACTAGACAATCATCCTCCCATTTTGCCCCACTTCTGTGCCCAGGTTTCCTCCATGGGCAGCCCCAAGTCTCTCATTCTTTAGCAGCTTTAGCAGAAGACAGAGAGCTCTGAGTATTCTACCCTCGGTACAGACTGTGAGCCCCAGGCCCTTTAAAGCACCACCAGAGCTCCGGCAGCCAGGCTCAAGCGGAGATTTAAACGGCTCAGTGCTTCGGACACTGTGGGGATCCCCGGGCCCTTTAAATCCCTGCCAGAGCTCCAGCAGTCAGGCTCAGGTGGGGATTTAAAGGGCCAGGAGCTCTGGCCGCTGCGGGGAGCCCCGGGCCCTTTAAATCCCCACCAGAGTTCTGGCAGCCGGGTTCCCGCGGTGATTTAAAGGGCGGCAGGTGGAGCCCCAGGCCCTTTAATTTGCCCCTGAGCCCCGGGGCTCCCAGCCACCTCTGCAGCTGGTAGCTCCAGGGTGATTTAAAGGCCCCATATCTTCCTGTTGAGGCCATGCCCCTGCTCAGGACTCCAGAGTACCGGTAAGTCCTTTAAGTTACTTTCACCCCTGGCTAGGCACAGTGACTTATTACATGTTCTACCTCCTGCCTTTCCCGGGCTGCATTCTCCACCCCTCTACTGTCCCTGTCAGACTCAGACCCACTCACCGTTCACCTCTTCCTTTTCATCTCCCTCGTTATCCATTCTCTCACCCCCATTCTCACTTAGCCACTGGTCCCTTCTTCACCCTCTTTTTCCCTGGCCCCACATTACTCCCCACCTCATCTTCCTTCTCCATTGCTCCTTCCTGCTACCAGGGGCGGCTCCAGGCCCCAGCACGCCAAGCTCGTGCTTGGGGCGGCAAGCCGCGGGGGGCGTTCTGCCTGCACCGCGAGGGCGGCAGGCAGGCTGCCCTCCGCGGCTTGCCTGCGGAGGGTCCGCTGGTCCCACGGCTTCAGCAGCACGCCTGTGGGAGGTCCGTCGAAGCCGCGGGACCAGCGGACCGTCCACAGGCAAGCCGCAGAAGGCAGCCTGCCTGCCGTGCTTGGGGCGGCAAAATTCCTAGAGCCGCCCCTGCCTGCTACTTTCCCACACCTCCCCCTTTTCCTCCCTGCTTGTTTTCCCTGAGCTTCTACCCACTTCGCCATGCACCCTCCTAAGATAAAATGACTACCAACACTTACTTTCTCTCACCTTCTGCTGTCTTCTCTATGTTAACTGTAAGCTCTTCAGGGTAGGAATAGTCTCTTAACTACGTAATGGGATCACCTACCATAAACTGCCGATGGCAGTTGGGGCTTCTAGGCACTATGGCCCAGATTGTTAAAAGTATTTAGGCATTGCTCTGCTCAGCATTGCAAGGCCTAAGTGACTTAGGAGTCTAGAGTCTTATGCACTTAGGAGCATAAATTCCATTGACATTCACTAAGACATTTAATATTCCTAAGGGCCCACCTTTGAAAATGAGACTTAGGTCTTGCAATTCTGAGCAGAACAATGTCTAGATACCTTCCAAGATCTGGGCCTATGTCAATACAAACCAGTACTACTATTTCTACTATTAATAATAATAATAATCCTGCCTGCCATAATGCCTCAATAGTTCTACAATTAAATCTCACCTAAACACTCCTTTGTGACATTTCCACCAAGTCATGGTAGCAATATGGGCCTAAATATTACTTGATCATAAATAACAGAGGACTTATATTGTGAGGAACAAAAAAAAGAACAGCCTTCTACATTAATCCTGTCGCTTCTACTGTGCTGCATTGGGTTATGTTGCCTCCCCTGATTCAGAATAAACAAAGCATAAATCCTATCCAAATGAAGGTTTTGCTAAGTCCTGCTAGCATAATGTAATACCCATTCATTATCACAAGCAGTGTATTATTACCACTTAGCTTAATAAATATTTAAAATTATATTACGGTAAAGAATACAAATTCACCTACGTGCCTTTACTGTGCTTAGTTGTGAAATTTAATAAACACAGTTTTATAGCTACTATATTTAAATACAATTAGTTCTATACATTTCCAGCTTAATAAGAAATAATACATATTCATTTCTGCTCATTAACAGTCAGTAAATAACTCTTAGCTAATGAACATTCAATTATGCTCCATGAATACATTGTGGGATAAATTCTCTTTTTGTTGCTCGTATCAGCTCACTTCAATTCAGTTTTTTCTAATTAAAATTATTTTGCCTCATGTAGACAAAACTGGGGTTTTTGAGTCCCTGGAGACTTCTCTAAGACTTCTTTTTTATCTCTATGTACTGTCAGCTCCCTAATTAATGTTTTAAATAGGGTAAACTTTACTGTTCCTCCTGGGTTTAGTTCAAAGGGAAAAAAACAGCAAGATTTTATATTTCATACACATGCAATTCACTGATTCACTCTTTTTCTTGTAAATCTACTTTTTTCTTTTGTTTTAAAGTGAAATTAGTGATCATGGAAGATGACACTACAAGAGCCCTGGGAGTTGGATACGTAATCCTTCATCATCAGTTTGGACTTCCTCTGACCAAGGAAACACACATATAAGAAATTCCCATCAAAGTGTCCAGTTCTCTAGCAGAGCACTCCTTGATGTAAATGAGAGTATGTGTGACATGGGCAGTGCCTGCTGAATCAGGCCCTAAGTCAATACTGACTTTACCTTCAGGTAGAATCAGCAAGCCACATCATTTAGCTAACTGTTCAGTGTATCTAGGTAGCCATATAGGCCCTGATCCAGTGAAGGATTTAAGCAAATGCTTCTCTTTAAATCCCATTGACTTCATGGGACTAATCACATGCAAGCTAAGCACATGTTTAAGTGTTTTGTGGAGACCCTGTGCTACACTTCTGATACACGACTTGTAAACCTAAGGGACCTGATTCTGGGTGCTTGTTGTTTCCTGCTTTATTCCACTCAAGTGGTGCAAAGTGTGGGGAAGTCAGATTAAATGGCTACCTGGGAATTCTCTCAGCATAGGGGGAGTCTGTTGTAGGGTGCATGCCCATGGGAACAGGGTATCACTTTACTGCCATTATACTCCAGCTATTCTTGGATGCCTGAATGACCCATTAAAGCAATGGACAGTCCAACTGTCAAGCTACTCTAGCTTACGCTATGGACTGGACTGGATCCTGGTGGGCCCAGAATCCAGGAGGCTGTTTATAGTTACTTATACCCCTCTTATCAATTGCTAGAGCTTTGTTCACAGATTTCAAGTTATTTTGCTAACTCATCCTGGCAGCCAGCAAATGTGATGCCTGTTGGCTTCCACCCAGGATATCAGAGCTTTGAAAGGCTCAGTAAGGCAGAAGAACAAGGGATGGAGACAGGAATGGGAATTTATCTGAAAATATTCTAGAAATAACCAAGCTCTGGAGAAAGCTTAGGTTTAGATTTGTTGTGTTGTTATTTAACAAGAAAGGAAATCTCCGGGCATTAGATAAGTTTGGACCAGAGCCAAAGTGTGTGTGTGTGTGTGTGTGTGTGTGTTTGTGTTTTCAGGAGCAATGACAGGACTACCAGTTGCTTGCATCCATGTGCTAAGTCACATAACTTTCTGAAACTTTCAGTTTTGGGGCTAAGATTTTGCAGACTTGGTTTCTTACTGAGGGGGGATTTTGTTTAAAAGATGAAAAAAAAATCTACTCTGACTTCAGTACCAGGCAAACCAGTTGAAACTATAGTAAAGAACAAAATTGTCAGACACACAGATGAACATAATTTGTTGGGGAAGAGTCAACATGTTTTTTGTAAAGGGAAATCATGCCTCACTAATCTACTAGAATTCTTTGAGGGGGTCAACAAGCATGTGGACAAGCGGGATCCAATGGATATAGTATACTTAGATTTTCAGAAAGTCTTTGACAAAGTCCCTCACCAAAGGCTCTTAAGCAAAGTAAGCTGTCATGGGATAAGACGGAAGGTGCTCTCATTGATTGGTAACTGGTTAAAAGATAGGAAACAAAGGGTAGGAATAAATGGTCATTTTTCAGAATGGAGAGAGGTAAATAGTGGTGTCCCCAAGGGGTCTGTACTGGGACCAGTCCTACTCAACATATTCATAAATGATCTGGAAAAAGGGGTAAACAGTGAGGTGGCAAAATTTGTGGATGATACAAAACTACTCAAAATAGTTAAGTCCCAGGCAGACTGCAAAGAGCTACAAAAGGATCTCTCAAAACTGGGTGACTGGGCAACAAAATGGCAGATGAAATTCACTGTTGATAAATGAAAAGTAATGCACATTGGAAAACATAATCCCAACTATACATATATGATGGGGGTCTAAATTAGCTGTTACCATGCAAGAAAGAGATCTTGGAGTCATTGTGGATAGTTCTTTGAAAACATCCACTCAAAGTGCAGCGGCAGTCAGAAAAGTGATCAGAATATTGGGAATCATTAAGAAAGGGATAGAGAATGAGACAGAAATTATCATATTGCCTCTATATAAATCTATGGTACGCCCACATCTTGAATACTGCATGCAGCTGTAGTTGCCCCATCTCAAAAAAAGATATATTGGAATTGGAAAAGATTCAGAAAGGGGCAACAAAAATGATTAGAGGTATGGAACAGCTGCCATATGAGGAGAGATTAATAGGACTGGAACTTTTTAGCTTGAAAAAGAGATGACTAAGGGGGGATATGATTGAGGTCTATAAAATCATGACTGGTGTGGAGAAAGTGTATAAGGAAGTGTTACTTACTCCTTCTCATGACACAAGAACATGGGGTCACCAAATGAAATTAATAGGCAGCAGGTTTAAAACAAATAAAAGTAATTATTTTTTCACACAACGCACAATCAAATTGTGGAACTCCTTGCCAGAGGATTTTGTGAAGGCCAAGACTATAATAGGGTTCAAAAAAGAACTAGATAAGTTCATGGAGGATAGCTTCATCAATGGCTATTAGCCAGGATGGGCAAGGATGGTGTCCCTAGCCTCTGTTTGCCTGAAGCTGGGAATGGGTGACAGGGGATGGATCCCTTGATGATTACCTGTTCTGTTCATTCCCTCTGGGACACCTGGCATTGGCCACTGTCGGAAGACAGGATACTGGGCTAGATGGACCTTTGGTCTGACCCAGTATTGCCACTCTTATGTTGTACTTTATTTTTTTATATACATACGTACGTACATACACACACATACATACACTTTGTACCAGATCCTCAGCCTATTAAAGTCAGTCACTTGAGCTATGCTGAGTTACACCAGAGTATCTGGCCCTTTGAGCATTACATATAAAATGTGTTTTATGTTGGTTTCATAGTTAAATAGATACCTCTAGAAACTGATCACTCCTAGTATGTTTTATTTTCCTTCTATAATGTGACCTCTTTCTGTTTCTAGATTTGCCATTCAAAAAGATCCTTTATTATTATGGACCATAGCTTGTGCTACTGATTTTCCTTTCTCAGTCTGCATTTTGGCTACCTAACAAGTGGTAATTTCTACACATAGAGTGTGATTCTTTTTTCACACCAGTTTTACACCAGTATAACAGTATTGGCTTCAACTGAACTGCTTCTAACTTACACTAGTGCAAGCAAGAGGAGAGTCAGGCCCATCGAATTTAGTAATCTCTTATGGCATTATTTGGGCAGGGTTATTGTAGCCCGCCCTGAGAAAGGGCTGTGGGGATCAGTTACTGAACAAAGTGCTGAGTTTTGTTGTGGTAGAGCATTGTGACCACCAGATGGGGCTTGTTTTTCAAAAGCAAGTGGGAATCTGCTTCAAATATAAAGTGGGTTTTCAATTTATATGTCAGACGTGCCTTCTGAGTGTGTTCTATCAAGATAACATACTGGGGCTAATCAGGATAATTAATCAGCGAAAACCTATAAGGAGCAACATCTGTTAGCTTGTGGTACGGAGGAGAAATGACTGACAGCAGATTTAAAAAATGTGTGAGTGCATGTATTTAGTCTCGCACTTTGGAATATGTGTTTTCTTCCATTCCACACTTTTTGGAAATAAAAATTAAAATGAGTTTCTGATGTTTTATTTCCCATCATTATGGTATGAAGATATATAGGAACAAATTCTAGCTAATGCAAAGCAAGGAGAGTTATTTCTTCCCAAAACGAGTACTGAGGGGAAGATGTTAATGTGATATAATTTGTCATAGCACCACTGACGTCAATGAAGTTATGACAATTTACACCAAAGGAAAATCTGCCCTCTACAGGATATATTCTGCAAAAATGGCATTATTATAATCTGCCCTCTACAGGATATATTCTGCAAAACATGGCACAATCTGCCGGCATGTTTCGCATCGGTTGTATGTACAGACTGCAGCTGTACTGGACGCAGGGGTTTAACATCAGCAGATTTAACCGCAGGATCAGGATCTTAGTGTAACAGAGACTGGCCAGGAGACCTGTGCCAGGTCCCACTTAGCCCAGCTCCAAGTAAGGAGTATTAATTGGAGCTGGCTGGGTGTGGCTCGCCTAAGGGGCTAAGGAGAAACACCTGCTGGCCTGATCAGCCAGGACACTAAACAGAGCTGGCAGGAAGGAAGTCGGGGGCAGGACGACTGGAAAGGGAGGAGCCTGTGGCTGGAGTTCTCTGCTAGCTGAAGAGACTAGCAGTCCCCCAGGGAGCTGGCTGTATTGACTGAACTGTATATAGATGGTAGTGGGAACAAACACTGCAAATAAAAGGGCACTGGTCTCCCGCCTGATTTTTGAGAGGAGCGGTGAAGTGCACCATTACACGTGGGGGCTTGTCCGGGATCTGAAGCCAGTGAACATGGTTGGTGACCCGGACATGGAGGACACTCTGCAATGGCTGGTAAAGCAGCAGGAACGGACACAGCAGACCCTGCAAAACTTTCAGCAGTCCCACCAGGCTGAGAGACAGGCCTTCCTGGCCTGGCAGGTGGAACAGCAGCAGAGCCTACAGGACTTTATCTGGGAGCAGACCAGCGTGCAGGGGCAACTCCTGCAGTGCATGGTGAGTCCTATGACAGGGGAGGGCACCTGGCTGCCGGGTTGGGGACTGTGTAAGATGAGCATGGCGGATGATCCGGATGCCTTCCTTGGGACTTTTGAGCGGGTAGCCACGGGCACCAGGTGGGAGAGAACAACCTGGGCCCTCCAACTCGCTCCCTACTTAACTGGTGAGGCTCAAGCCGCATACATGGCACTGAGCGAGGAACAAGCTCACAATTATGAGGCGGTGAGAGCAGCCATTCTGGACTGGGTGGGCCTGTCGGCCAAATGGTACTGACAGAAGTTCTGGTCGTCCCGGTGGATGTCAACAGTGTGGTCCTGGGCGTATACCCAGAGGCTGAGGGACTGGGCCACGCGCTGGCTGAGACATGAGGCGCGGACCATAGAGGAAATCATGGATACCCTGGTCCTCGAGCAACTATTGCAGAGCCTCCTGGAGACCATACATGTATGGGTGAGACGCCACCAGCCCGGCACCGTCGAGGCAGACGTCCGATTGACGGAAGAGTACATAGAGGCCGAGGGACCCCGGAAGGAGGACTGACCCCAGAAGGATAGGGGAGGATGCAGACAGAGCCGTTTCCTGGGAAAGGACAGGAGAAAAAGGGGGAGCCCCGAGGAGCACCCAAAAGGCCTGCTAGTCTAACGTGTGGCAGTGTGAGAGACCGGATATGGAGTGCGGGTGGGCAGAATTTTATGGATGGACTCAAGTTGAGGGGCAAAAATGGGGGCTGAACCTGTCCACCATTCCCTGAAGGTGGGAGAAAACCCCAAACGGGCCTGGTAGACATGGCATCAGGCTGTACACTAGTACAAAGGGTGTTGGTAAAGCCACACTGGCAGCTCCCGGGGGCAAGGATGGCCCTTGGGTGCATCCATGGGGACAAGAAGTCCTGCCCGGTGGCTCAGGTACCACTGGAAGTGAGGGGTTGCTTCAGATGGAAGCAGGTGGGGTGCTGGACGGGCTACCATATCCAGTAGTGTTAGGCCAGGACTGGGCCCCGCTGCTTAGAAGGAAGCAGTGGGGTACCCTGAGAGGAGGGGCAGAGATACTGAGCCAGAGGGTCCCCAGACAAAAGGATGGGCCTAGTCCCGTCAGTAGCGAAGAAACTCCTAGACAACAGAGCCCAGAGAGGGTGGGCCCGTGGGAAGGGTATATGGGGGAGCTGGCTAGCCTGAGCCCTTCAGAGGAAGGGACGGGCCAAGGGGAGCACCCCATATCACTGCTCCCCGTGGACAAGGCCCCAGACCCGCAGAATAGAGGTATGGGGGAAACTGAGGTGTGGGGAGCCCCACCCGAGAGTGGGATGAATTTAGAAACCCAACCCGAGGTACAGGAGGAACTGGGGATGGAGTGCCCGCCAAGCTGTGATGACCTGCAGGCAGAGGCGAATTATGGGGGCCACCCCTCTCGGAGCAGTGTACATTCTGTGGGAGAGGGATGGAGGATCCACCAACAGAGGTGGCCGGGAAGTGCCCAGCCAGGAGTGGGGAGCCTTCCCTGAAAGGGCCCTCCTGGGTAGAAAGGGCCAAGGGGCAAAAGGGCTAAAGTAGGCCGGCCCTTGCCTGTCTTAGCGGGTGAGGCGTGTAACAGGGGCTAGCCAGGAGACCTGTGCCAGGCCCCTGTTAGCCCAGCTCCAAGTAAGGAGTATTAATTGGAGCTGGCTGGGTGTGGCTCACCTAAGGGGTTAAGGAGAAACACCTGCTGGCCTGATCAGCCAGGAGACTATATAGAGCTGGCAGGAAGGAAGAAGAGGGGAAGGGGGAAACTGAAAAGGGAGGAGCCTGTGGCTGGAGTTCCCTGCTAGCTGAAGAGACTAGCAGTCCCCCAGGGAGCTGGCTGTATTGACTGAACTGTATATAGACGGTGGTAGGAACAAACACTGCAAATAAAAGGGTACTGATATTTGCACAGAAGAGGTCTCCAGCTGAGTTTTGTGGAGGAGCCAGGAGGGCAACATTACACTTAGATTCTTGCCCAGAAGAGCTTACAATCTATCTTCCTACATCCCTGCAAAGTGCTTAGAATACTCTTATGTGCTAGATCAATAAGAATAAACTACCCTTAAATTGTACATATATGACACTGTATGTTTATCTGTGGATTTTGGTGATGTACAATAAAAACTCAGTAGATAATATCACCACAATGAATTTTATGTCTATCAGTAGTAGTCATTTGTATTGTGGTAGCACATAGGCGCTCCAGTCATAGACCAGGACTATTCTGCTAGGGGTTGTACAAACACAGAACAAACAGATGGCCCCTACCCCAAAGAGGTTGCCATATACCTCACTGCCACGAATTCCGGAACAATGGCTAGATTACAAATGAATGCTGGTAAAATCTTTTCACCTCATCATGTATTCTGATATGCTACATATTTTACAGAAAGACTCTTCCAGAATGTTAAAACATTTTATTTGCATTATGTGCTTCTCTCTCACTGCAAAGCTAGGCTCCCTCAATGGCATAAATCCAACTGTACCAATCGTAGAAGGGAAAAAAATATAATCAATACTTTTAAAATTGTGTGAAATTGCCTAAAATAGATTTTCTATACATAAGAACATCATTACTGTAAGACTAAATAACTTGGGATCTTTGAAGCAGCACAAGAACTGAATGAATTAGAAAGCTAGGATTCTCCTCTATCCAATGGGATAAAGCTCCTGGCCAGATCTCCAGCTCATGTAAGCCACTGAAGCTCCCTGGAGTTAGAAGTAGTCTCAGTGGGTGAGGATTAGTGGGCAGAGTGCAGGTGAGATGGTCAAAGATGCTTGATAAGCGCTATTTATCACAAGTACCACCACCACATGCTTTATAAATACCTAAATCTGAACTCAAATAGCAACTGAAAATGAATTTGATATAGAAAAAGAGGGCCTGATTTTTGGAGATGCTGAGCCCCTGCAACTCTCAATGATTTAAAATGTCCATATCACCAAAGCACTACCCAAAAAACCTGGTTGTGCTCAAGAGGTGGAAGGTTAGAGAGAATAAACAACAGAGATCACACCTGAGTTTTGCAAACAGGAACATGTTTACTCAGCTTCCACTTTGCTGCTTCCTGCATGAAGATCACACTGTACAGGGTAGAGAAGTTGAGGCTCAGAATAGTTGGCTATGTGAAGCAAGGTCTAACCGTCAACTGGATGGCAATTCTGTGTCTCCTGCATTAAGCTTGGAGCTGCTAATTTATGTTAGCTCTACTGCTAAAACTATAACCCCAGATTTCTTCTCCTCATCTCGGTTTATTTAATTATAAAATGGAATATCCAGGATGAACATTCACTCTTGTCCTGCTATCCATTACTGAAACAAAACCTTTCAATGCTTCCGAACCACATTTGTTGACATTACTATTCTATGGGAAATTCCAGTTTCCAACTAGTTCTAGCCATGGCCGATGGAGTCAGGGCTTTAAAAGATCAAGGATTGGCAGAGATCAAGGATTGGCAGAGAAGGTCACTTTTGAATTCACGGCACTGTGGCTCTAGGCCTAGAAGCTCGAGTCTTGGCATCATCCCAAATGGGAGGAACGTGAGTGAGAGATTTAGTACCAAAGATTTAGTGTCCTTCATTATAAGTGGGGGTGGGGGTTACAGAGGGAGAATTAGGCAGAGCCTTGATTGCTACACAAAGCTCATTTAAGCCCAGTTGGGGTGTTTTTATTCTCTATGGAAGACTGGCTGCCGATGAGAGAGGAATTGGTTGCTGCTCGCCTAGCCAAGCCGTCCGGTTTTTGAACAAACTGTTATTCATAGAGAAACTACAGCAAGTTACAGAACAATGCAAAAACAAAACCAGCACCTCCCTCCAATACCCTCACCACTCAGAGAGCCCTTCGGATTTTTGGCTGGTCCTTTCAGGATGCCTAGACTCTCCTCTCCTCCCTCTCAGCCTTCAGATTCTCTCCCTTCACCTGTAAGGTCTCTCTAGAGTCCAGATAGTTCAAGCGTGGAAGTCAAAAGGTTCCCCAACATTCCATGTTAGCAACTTCTTTGATTGTCTTGTAACTGTTCCAGACAGGGTGTGTGATAGGTGACAGTGAGAAACCCCAGCAGTGAGGAAAATCCTAGCCCGGCTGAGGTTCAATTGCAGACAGATAGTGCGGTGCGTGCATATCTGAAGCCAGAATTTGGCAGAATCTTTGTATTATTAATTAGCTGTTACACAGTGTTTTGCACTTTGAAAGCACAAATACTATTAAAAATCATCTGACTGCTGTTAATGTATTAATCCTCACATCGCTGTGAAGTAGGTAAGTACTGTTCTCCCCAAACAGAGGAACTGGATTAGAAAGGTTGAGACTTGTTATTGTTATTTAGTTGTATGATGGTAGCACTTAGAGGCCCCAACAGAGTTAGGGTGCTAGCCACTATATGAATGCTTATTTAGACACAAGACAGACAATAGGTGAGATAGGAAACAGTGTCACAGGGAGGTCAAGGGACTCACCTAAGGTAACCCAGCAGGTCAGTCATTTGAGAGCCAAGTCCCAGTCCAGTGCCCACTCCACTAGACCCCCTACCTTCGATGGGGCAATGAAAAAGTTTTGTTCTTATATCATAATCTGTTTAATAAATTTGTATCAACTCTATTATGAGTGTGCTGTGAGGAACTAAAACAAAGTACCGCAAAGAAAGTTAGGCTGAAACTTCGCTTAGTTTCAGAAAGGGACCCAGCTTCATTCAGGTTTGAAGACAGAGGAAGGTCCAGCAGCCCTCACCTCCGAAAGGGAGATGGAGAATGAATAGCCTTATAGGGCTCCCTACCTAAAATTAACTCCTCTTCACTAATTATGCCACCTGACCCCCTGACTTTATCTTTCTGGCAATAAATTGTCCTGTCTCTGCCTAGTGGTAGATCGCTGCAACATAAAGGTTTCAGGGCATTAGAATGAGGACCTCTTTACAGGATATGCCATCTATTTTAGGTCCACGTTTACCCCTGCTTCTACATACAAACTTGGGCTGTCTCTTTGTTAATCCATGCCAAATACTAACCGGAAATGTGGCAACATGATATAAAAGGATGAAACTGACGTTATTGAAGTAAACTTTACACATATTAAAGAGAGAGAGACAGACCCAACTGACCCAGACCTGGCTTGCTCCTCTGTGATTTATTGGGCTGTGCATTTGAGAGATTTTTGGTTTTGTACCACCACAAAGAAAAGGGGAAAATAAAATCTCCTTGGAGCAGGGACAGTCTTTTGGTCTGTGTTTGTAGAGCTCCCAGCACAATGGAATCCTGGGCCATGACTGGGGCCCCCAGCAGGCCCTATCACAAAGCAAATTATCATCATCATCATCATCACAAGGGATGCAACCTCCAAGCAGATGCCTTGGGCAAGTCACTTAGTTTCTCTATGCCTCAGTTCCCCATTTGTGAAATGGGGGAAATAGTAGTTTCCTGCCTCCCAGGGTCGTTGTGAGGAGAGATATAGTAAAGATTGTGAGGCATGTAGATCCTACAGTGATGGAGGCCAGATAGGCACCACAAATAGATGTATGGTTAGTGAGGCTTTCTGTGTGCTGCCTCTGAGAAGGCTGCAAGCGGCTGGCTGTTCAAGGTTTGGGGTGCTGGCAAGAACCCACTAGCCCAGGGGTTCTCAAACTGGGGGCTGGGACCCCTCAGGGGTCATGAGGTTATTACTTGGGGAGGGGACAAACCCCGCTTTGCCTCCAGCATTTAAAAGTGTTAAATATAAACATGTTTTTCATTCATAAGAGGGGCGGTCGCACTCCGAGGCTTGCTGTGTGAAGGAGGTCACCCGCACAAAAGTTTGAGAACCCCTGCACTAGCCTGAGTCCAAGGAGATGGGCAAGTGCGGGGGTCCAGCCTCCTGCTTTGGCTTTGGCCACAGCTCCTGCAGGAGGCACAGGGGCTCTGCTGTTCCTGGGACGGTTCCCTTCCCAGCCCCCAAAGCTGAGGGCCCTGGGGTTGGCTGTGCTCTGGGGGCTGTTCCCTGTTTACCCCCGGGGGGCCAGCCCCGGCTGCCATTAAATCCCGCCCCCAGCCCCCCTGGGGGCTCTGGCTGGAGCCGGGCAGGGGCTGCCCGGCAGGTCCCCTCCAGGGACACGCGCCTACAGGCTGAAAGGCCGGGAGCAGAGGCCCGTGGGCGTCTCCTGCCGGCGGGGGAATCCCTCGGGCGCGCTCAGCCCGGGGGCCCGGCCGGCCGGCTCATGCGCAGGTGGCGGCGGCGGGAGGTGGAGCAGCAGCAGCCCCGCGGCGGTGACTCTGCGGAGCGGCGACCGGAGGAGCGGAGCGGGGCCATGGCGCAGCGGCTCTTCCCCCTGCCCAGGCAGCAGTCCCTCTACCCGCCCAGCGTCCGCAACCCCTTCGTGCACGAGGGGCGCCTGAGCGCCCGCGACAAAGCCCGGGTAAGGCCGGCGGCCCGCGGCCGGAGTAACGGGGCAGCTGCATCCTGGCCGGGGCAAACGGGGCACGTGCGGGGGCAGGACGGTGCCGGGGAGCGGGGAAGGGTCTGGGCCCGGGCCCGGCTGCTGGGCGTGGGGCTCGGCTGCCCACCCAGGCAGCGGCTGGCTCCAAGCCAAGGGAAAGCGGCTGTTTATTCCCGTGCAGCCCTGCCGCCAAGGCTGCCGTAAATCCAGGGCGGCGATTAGCCTGCAGCCTGGGAGCAGCCCGACGGCCCCTGCGGGCGTGCACCAGCTAGACGGTGTTTGTCTTTTCCCTCCTGCCAGCGTGTGGGCTTGCAACGACCCAGCTAAATTGCATGGACCCCAGACTTCCCTTTCTGTGCGTGGACATACTGCAGCTGAAAGAGTGCAGGGTGCTCCGACTGTGTGATTAAAGTAGGGGCCGTTTATACCAACAAACAAATCCCATCGCCCTCCCCCCGCTTGTCAAAATCTACATGGCTCGTTCCCATTTAAAACAGAGGGACTATCACCAATAGTGTGTCTTGGTAAATGCTCTTCCCCCCACCCCCTTTTAAAAAGTAGCTCCCATTGCACTGGAGATGTTACACTTTTTTTGAAGAGTTAACCTTTCAGTTTACTGTGGCTGTTTGGTCCAATTGACCAATTAGAACAGGGGTTCCCAAACTGGGGGTTGGGGCCCCTCAGGAGGTCGTGAGCTGTCAGCCTCTACCCCAAACCCCACTTTGCCTCCATCATTTATAATGGTGTTAAATATATTAAAAAGTGGTTTTAATTTATAGGGAGGGGGACGCTGCACTCAGGGGCTTGCTATGTGAAAGTACAAAAGTTTGAGAACCACTGAATTAAAGGACTAGAACTTCTGAGGTGCAATTACCCGGTACTTTTGATGTTGCTCTGGCAGCATCAGGTCAAAATTGGTCCATGACTGCAATTAGATCCAGTTGCAGCACTGGGATTTTAGATTTGGCTGGGGTAGGGGAGCATTTTATAACATTTAACAGCAGTAGAAATTTTTTCCAGTGGAAACATTTCATTCCCAATCATTTCCTCATTCTTCTGGTTCATGTCACCTTGAAAGTGAAACTGAATAGGGAGAAAATGACTAGCCTTTTTATTATCAAAGCTTAGGGGAAATGTAAAAGAAATCAGCATAAAGAGTAAGTCACTGTTTAAGATGATCTCATTTTAATAATTTAATCACCCAATCCTACAAACAAGCAGGTGAAATGTCTGTATGTAAATGAGTAGTCCCACTGACGTTAAAATTACAACTCGTGAGTAAAGTTACACCCTTGCATAAATATTTGCAGTATGATGGCTATGGTGGTTGTTTATAAAGTAGGAAAGAAAATCGCTTAAAACATTATTTTTGTCATAAGGGAACTTTTAAACTCCGTTCCTTGGGTTATTAATCTGTACAATGTGTCTAATACTTGCCTCGCTTTGAAATGGCAGTATAAAAAGCTGAATTATTATAATATTGATTTTAAAAAGACTCATGTTAAGCACTTTAAAAATTCTTTTCTGTTCTTTTAAAATTAAAATTAAATAATTTAAAACATATACTTTTTTTTTTAATGGTGACTCTTATCTGTTAGCTTGGACAATGCAAAGAGGTAGCCAGTTTCACATTATTGTTAACGGATTTTACTTGCAGGCTCAATTGAACTAGATTCTACGGTAGTGGATGCAAATGATGCGGGGGATTGGATTACAGACTTTTCTTTTTTCTCTTTCACCTTTTGCAATTAAAAATATGTGGAAACAATTATGATTTATGGTTTTAAAAATCTTATATTAAAATCTAAACTTTGAGCCAAATTTGACCCGACATTGTCTCAGTAAGGACAATCAACACAACACAGTGTGGCCTAATCATCTTCCACTTTCTGCTGATACTTCATTAAATATCGGGGATTAGTGTGTAATGGAATTCTAAATAGTTCTATATATCTATACTCTACATTTTAAATAACTCGCATTGAAGGTAGGTGAGGTGGAGGAAAGGTAAGACACTTGCATAACAATTTACGATCAGTATTTACTCTATTCTGCTATAATGGTGGACTGAAATGCTTCTTAAATACAAACAAACCAGGATCTGCAAGCATGGACTGCACACCTCTCAGTTGTGCCATTGACTTTAGTGCGACTGCAATTTCCCAAAGGTGTAGGTTTCCATACTAGCAGATCCAGTTATAGAATACAGAAACTTGTTTTCAGAAGCCTGCAATTTGAAACCATGGTCCATTACTCCAGATCTCTACAATAATCTCCACTTGTTCAGCAGTTGAAGTATGTTCCTGTAAAGCTACAGGAGGGTGGGGGGAGATTACACAATGGTACAGTTTCAGGCCCCGTTGCTGCAAGGTGCACTGTGTGGTGAGCCTGGCACCCATTCACAGCCCCCTCAAGGCCATTGGGGTTCTCAATGAGTGCTGGGTTCTGCCTGTGAGGTGCACCTTGAAGGTCAAGGCTTGACAGAGAGACAGGAGGCCAGTGGGAACTGAAGATCCTGCTTTTCACTCACATTTTGCTAGCAGAATCTTTCTTGTCATTGGACAGCAACGAATGTTTGTTCGAACTTCTGCATAAAAACACATGCTTTTCTTTAATTCCTTTCTATTCTTCAGTGAGATGTGGTCTCACCCCGTCCTACATTAGAGGCTTAGTCAAATACTTCAGTTCCCAAATCTAGCGGGGGCCTTTGTGGCTTTGAATATTTTTTTTACTCTTTAACAAAACTTAATATAAAAATCAACATTTTCACGACACGTTGTCTGGATAGCTATATTCTGCTGTAAACCCAAAGGCTGCACCAATGTGCTAATACATGGAAACTGGAAAGTGAAACTGATTAGTCTGTTTTCATAGTTGGAGCTGAGTGCAATGTAAAAGGTAAATAATGTCAGACGTGGTGAAAAGTGTAGTCAACTTTAAAAGACCTCTGGCATTATATATGGCAATATAGCAACATACTTTTAAATAAAAATGGTTTTTTAACCTCACAGTGCAGCTGTTTAGAAGAGAAAGGTTCTCTTTAGAAGATGAGGAAATGATTTCCACGTCACATAGGATTACTTGGGTTTGGAACCATCTGAAAAAAGTAATACAAATCTATTGAAACAAACAATGGATGTTTACCTTCCATCCGAAAATATTGCCAGTCTTACCTGCTAGGGGCAGGTTTACCTGCTCAGGAGCTGTAAGAAGGTGGGATTTAGCAGACCTAAATTTGTCTCACTCCTTAATCATCTCTGTACATCAATTTATGACATGTCCCTCTAATATTAAATGTGTGTGCTATAGGTGATCAGGAAAAAAGATTATAGTATCTTTGTTGTGTTAATTATAGCTCAATAGCTCTCCATTTAAAACGTGTGTGTATTATACAGCCTGTAACAATAGAGGGGTGTTGTATCAGAATAGCCCATCAAGGCAAGCAGAAGACATGGTGGTTGTTACCAAAGGCTGCAATTAAGATTTTTAAAAGATTGTGCTAGGAGCTGTACAAACTGCACAGGAAGATTCAGCCTTTGCCTCAGAGAACTTGCAATCAAGTTTGAAACAGATGTAACAAGCAAGTGTGATTAAACAAAGTGAAGGAAGGAGTAGGGTATTTAGAAATAAGATCACATGGATTTACATGGATTTCCCAAGCTTGATGGTGGCCTGCTATTTCCAGTCTGGAGTTAGTTCATGAGGATGGTTGTCTTTTAAAATAAATAAATCTGCTACCTCTGACTGCTGCATTATCTATCATTCACAGGCTGGCTGATTTTCATGGGCCTAACACCAAAAATATGTATTGAGGAGAGGATAGTAACCTTATAGATTAATTCAGAATGCGTGTTTTATGTGTAATGACCACCATTTTGGCCAACACGAGGGATTGAACTGGAGATCTCTAGGGCTAAAAGCTTGAGTCTCTGCATCTTGAGTTCAAGAAACAGACTCTCTAGCTGGGAGCTATAACAGACTCATCTTGTGTGGACTGGGCACAGAGGAGGACATACTGATCAGTGGGTTACATATGCATAAAGGGCATCATGGAAGAAAGCAGAAACAGTCATGGGAGAAATAAACAAATGGAGGTTTGCCATAATTGGCAAAGCAAAGGAGGTAGGAGGGAAACATAAGAGACTAGGGTAGATATGTTAGAGAGGGACAGAATTGTGAATAGCCTGGAAGATGAGGACAGGAAGCTTGAATTCGATGCACTGAAAAATGTGGAGTCAGTGGAGGGATTCAGAGAAAGGGATGACGTAATCAGAACAAAGGGTAAGGAACATGATCTTAGCAACTGTATTTCTTAATGGATTAGTGGAGACGGGGGCAAATGTGCTTGTCAGAGAAGCCAGAGAGGAGGAAGAGGGAGATGAGAGATGATGTGAGCCTAGCTGTGTGGAGAGAAAAAAGGCTGGATTTTGGAAATGTTATAAAAGAGGAAAGGGCATCATTGGCATAAAGCCTAGATGTGTTAGATGTAGGAGAGGGAGGAGCCAAAGGTGATCCCAAGATTGACAGTGTCAGGGAGGATTGGGCATTGTCAACAGTGTCAGATGCTGGGGTGGAGCGCTGGGTTTGGGAGGAAGTCTAAAGAGTTCAGTTTTGATCTTGTTAAGGGTAAGCTGGTATTGCGACATCCAGGAGGTGGCAGAAAGACAGGCCGAAGTATGAGATTGCATGGCTGGAGACCCGGCAGGTATGGAAAGTGAGAATTGTAAGTCATTGTTTTAAAGCTGGTACTTGAAGCCCTGTGAGTAGAGCAATCATCCCCAAAAGGGTGCACAGCTAGAATAGAAGAGGCTTTAATGAGAGCGGGGCAGGAAAGGGAATGTGCAGGAGCTGACAAGAGATCCTCATTCAATGGCTAATTTTGAAATTTTTGGCATGGGGGACTGATAATTCCCTCTTTTATTCGGTGTCAGTCATTATGAATCTAATAAAATCAGCTCCTGTGTGCAGAATTTGTGGAACCAGAGATTTCCTACTAGCATCTCAATACTGGATCAAGAAATACAGTACGTGATTGTCTCCTTTTGCGTCTTTTGTTTATAATCTGCACATGAAGTGCAACATCATGGAAGCTTGGTGAAATGATGATAATCAATGGAACTTGGTAATACCAGCGTACAAAATATATAGGAATGACACAGTAGGTCACGATGTTGGGGGAATGGCACTATGTGTGAAAGAAAGCATACAGTCAAAGTAAAAATCTTAAATGAATCAAACTGCACCATAGAACCTCTATAGATAGAAATTCTGTGCTTGAATGGTAAGAGTATTGCAGTAGAAATATACTACCGACCATCTGACCAGGATGGTGACTTTAAAATGCTCAGGGAGCTTAGACAGGCTACAAACGCAGAAAACGCAATGGGGGATTTCAACTATCCTCTTATTGACTGGCTATATTTCACCTCCGAAGGGGATTCAGAGATAAAATTTCTAGACTCTGTAAATGAGTGTTTCTTGGAGCAGCTTGTCCTGGAACCAACAAGGGGAGAGGCAGTTCTTGGTTTAGTCCTAATTGGAACATGGGATCTGAACCAGAAGTGAATTTAGCTTGAACTGCTAGGTCAGTGTTTCCCAAACTTGGGATGCCGCTTGTTTAGGGAAAGCCCCTGGCAGGGTGAGCTGGGCCAGTTTGTTTACCTGCTGCATCCGCAGGTCCAGCCGATCGCGGCTCCCACTGGCTGCGGTTCACCGCTCCAGGCCAATGGGAGCTGCTGGAAGCAGCACCTTCGGCCCGTAAATTGATGTATATAACAGGTACACAACTTACATCCACAGATATCTAAAAGGGGTCATGGTAACAAATTTATGTATATAATAAGTTGAAGTACTTGATGTACTAACCTATAGAAAAAAGACAGTCTGACATAAGTAAGGTAAGAAAATACAAATAAAGAAAAAGGGAAAATCCCCTACTAAATATGCATCAAACATGGTGGTGACAGCATAACATATTATAAATGTTGTATCATAGCCTAGGGGCAGTAGGGAGGAGATGTCGTCCTTGGGAGGTGCCAAAAAATGGGCACTAGTGATGTGGGAGAAGGTGACGGTAATGAGGAAGATAATAGCTAATATTTCAGGTTATTCTACATGGGATGGTGTGAGTATATGGATGTGCAGGTGTACGTTCTGTAGTATCGCTATCTACCTTACTGAGTTGGGGTGTTTGTGACTGTGCTAAATGTATTAATAAAACTGTTTGTAAATATAGAAGAGTTCCAATTGTGTAGATGCCTGTTTTTTAAAAAGACCCTAGAGGTGATCCTGGCAATTACAGGCCCGTAAGCCTAACTTCAGTACCAGGCAAACTGGTTGAAACTACAGAAAAGAACAAAACTATCAGACGCATAGATAAACGCGATATGTTGGGGAAGAGTCAATGTGGCTTTTGTAAAGGGAAAACATGCCTCACCAATCTATTAGAATTCTTTAAGGGTGCCAACAAACGTGCACAAGAGGGATCCAGTGAATATAGTGTACTTAGATTTTCAGAAAGCCTTTGACAAGGTCTCTCACCAAAGTCTCTTAAACAAAGTAGGCAGTCATGGGATAAGAGGGAAGGTCCTCTCATGGAGGACAGATTAAAAGATTGGAAACAAAGGCTAGGAACAAATGGTCAAATTTCACAGTGAAGAGCAGTAAATAGCAGGGTCCCCCGGTACTGAGATCAGTGCTGTTCTACATCTTCAGAAATGATCTGGAAAAAGGGGTGAACTGTGAATAGGCAAAATTTGCAGATGTTACAAAATTATTCAAGATAGTTAAATTCAAAGCTAACTGTGAAGAGTTACAAAGGGCTCTCACTAAAGGGGGTGACTGGGCAACAAAGTGGCAGATAAAATTCAGTTTTTATAATATTAATACTTAGAAGATAAATAAGGACAAATTTACTTTTGTATGGAGATGATCCAATTATTTTTGGAACCGTAGGATGTCATGACAAGGTTGAAGGAATGCTGAAAGAGATGAGAGACAGACAAAAGGAGCATTGGAGCCAATGGAGTATATTGAAGAATAGGATGAATAATACTTAGAAATGCTTCTAATCTCCAACGTGAATTACAAACAGTAGTTAATTTAAAGGGGAGACGTAAGAATCAAGACAGTGAATATATTTTATCATAGAATCATAGAATATCAGGGTTGGAAGGGACCTCAGAAGGTCATCTAGTCCAACCCCCTGCTCAAAGCAGGACCAATTCCCAACTAAATCATCCCAGCTAGGGCTTTGTCAAGCCTGACCTTAAAAACCTCTAAGGAAGGAGATTCCACCACCTCCCTAGGTAACCCATTCCAGTGCTTCACCACCCTCCTAGTGAAAAAGTTTTTCCTAATATCCAACCTAAACCTCCCCCTGAATGATCATTCAGCTGTATGGATCAGAAATTGCTTTCCAGAAGTTACTTCCTGATGGGGCAGCTCAGCTGTTTGGCCTTGCTTTTATTGAACAGGAAGTAGTCACTTGTAAAAATCAGATTAGAAGTGCTGTCTTTGAGGGAGGAATGCTGCTATTTAGTTGCAGGTTTTAAAAAAAAAAACAGCAACGCTTGCATGGTTTCTAATAAGAGCCAATCATCTGAAATGGCAATAAAATACTTAACACAACTTGCTTGTTTTTTGTACGATACACTTCTTGCTGCAATGTACCTGTCTGGTTTTGGAAATTTATTGTTAAATGGCTGTGGATGTAATGATCCTTCAGATATAACTTTCAAAATGGGATTTCCCAAAACTAATTCTTCTGTTTATACTTTCTGTTGTTTTTGAGCTGCTTGAAAAACATTGCAAATTTATTTCACGATTTCAAATTAAATACAACACATTAAGCTTCATGAGAGGCTTCATGACATCCAGTCATGCCTTTGGATGAATATGGTTTGTGCATGTATCCTGTTATATACAGCAGCAGTATTGTAGAATAAAACAGGATATGGTTACATCATGATAAAGTTTAATACTCTGTCAAATATTTGCATTCATATTAGCATGATTTGTGGTTTTATAATCTTTACTGAAAAACTGGATTAGCCAGTCTGCATTTTCCTGAGACGTGTCTATGACAGAGGTGGACAAACTACAGCCCGCAGGCCACATCCGGCCCGTGGGCCCCTCCTGCCCGGCCCCTGAGCTCCTGGTGTGGGAGGCCCTCCCCTGCTGGTCCCCCTCCCCCGCAGCCTCAGCTCGCTCACTCCGTTGCTGGTGCAACGCTCTGGGCGGCGGGGCTGCGAGCTCTTGCCCGGCAGCGCAGCTGCAGAGCCTGGCCTGATCCAGTGCTCTGGGCAGTACAATTGTAGCGCTGCCAGCCACCGGTGCTCCATTTTGGTGCATTTGCTCTGAGTGATCGTAAAACAGAAATAAAGTTTCTGCTACCTATACAAATATCTGCCTGGTTTTGACCTCCCCCGTTGTCCGTGGTCCCTGTTGAACAGGTTCTGGACTGGTCAAGGTCTCTGTGCAGCCAACCAGTATCGCTGGGGCCTTTGTGCAGCTGCGGCGTGACACAGATAATGACGCACATTGTCGAGGAATGTCTGCTGACTAGGTTCAGCAGAGGCCTAGAAGAACTGCATCATGCCACTGAAGATGCCATCCCTTGGTTAGACGACTATGCCCCTGCTAAATTTCCAATCCCCCTGCGCCAGTCAGTCTTGTAAGATCCTTTACTTAAAGATTCAGAAATTCCAGTTCCACCTACAGAATTTTCCCAAGCACCATTTGTAAAAGAAAAAATAACGTCCCCCTCCTTTTATATAAACATCTGTTGTGTTAGAATCACATAATACTTTTCGTATTTAATCATGTAGCAGTGACATAAGTACTTTAAAGTCCACATTATGTAACCAGAGCAAATCAGTTGTCAAAGTGATTTCTGTTGATGCATTTTCTTCCTTTTTTTCCCCTCCCAGACTGTCCTGTTGGGACTTATCCTGCTTCCATTTCGTGCCATATGCATTGCATTAATTTTGCTGCTAGCATGGCTATTTGCAGCAATTGCGACTTTCTGCCATCCTGGAAGAGGGTCTGTGCCGCTCATGGGATGGAAGAGGTAAAAAGCAATTGTCAAACTTTAGGTAAATTTTAGTGATACATTTTAAAAGCTCCAAACTTTAATAAATTGTTTCCTTATTATTTACATGATCAAAGAAATATTGCAAATACATGCTGTGGAGAATGTGTCTGCTTTAGGATCAACAACATTTGGTGCATTTGCTCTGAGTGATTGTAAAACAGAAATAAGGTTTCTGCTACCTATGCAAGTATCAGAAAATCTTCTTCTATGTGGTGGGCTATGTAGTTTGCTGAGCTCATTGCAGCAGAGACCTTGGGAGCTAGTTTAGATATTAAGGCAGACACTTTGCAAGCCAGGCCTTTCCTTAGAGGTGGTTCCAGAAAGGAATATTCCTTGGAGTGGGGTACTCATTAACAAAGGAAGTAAAATACCTTTGGAATTCTGCCTGAGGATGATGGGAACAAGAAAATATATCCCTGTATATTTTTGATGTTACATAATAGGCAAACTTCGTATTTGGCCACCTTTTGTGCCCAGATTGCTCAATATTATTATGCATGACAACAAAAACACCTGTGACAGCTCACAAGTCTCTTCTCCTAGGTGTGATGTCATCAAAGGGCTGTTTCACAGCTATATCTGTTATAAGCAGGGATTCTGGGTTTTGAGCACTCAGCTTTGGGGCTTTCAATATCTTGGGTGCATTCCAGATTCTTCCCTCTCTGTAGCCATATGATACCAGGCGCGAATAAAAACAGGAAGTGGGTTATAGCAAAACTGGAGAGTAGCTGAGAGTTAAAGTTCCCCTGTAAAGGAACATGATCACTTTCCGTCTTAATCAGGGTTTCTTTATTAAAACTGATCATTTGAAAAAATAGGATTGATGCTATTTGACTGGTTAATTTTGATTCAAAGTGGAATCCCTTTGTTTTAACATAAAAAAGAGGCAGTAGGGTCTGATTTCTCATATAGCGGGTGCATGAGTCCAGTAGTTATAATGCATGACATGGAAACCTAACTTGCATGCTCTTTATTCCAAAGTGGGAAAGAAATGGTGGCTGGGGAACGTAATGGAGTTGATTTACTTACGCATGCTATTTGTTTTGTTCCCTTTTTAAAGGAGAGTGACCCAGCGTGCCCTCCAGTGCTTAGGTCGTGTTATGTTCTTCTTGATGGGCTTCCAAGTTGAAGTGAAGGGAAAAGTAGCAGGTCCCTTGGAAGCCCCAATCCTTGTTGTAGCTCCTCACTCAAGCTTCTTTGATGGAATTGTTTGTATCTTAGCTGGATTGCCGTCGATCGTATCCAGGTTAGAGAACCTGTCGGCCCCAGTATTTGGCAGTAAGTATTGATAAAGTTACAGATAAGGGGTAAAATTTTCCAAAGCACAATTGTGACGTAGGAGCCAAAGTCCTATTTTTAAAAGTGACCGAGGGCCAGATTTTCAAAGACATTTAGGCACTTACAAATGCAGCTAGGCACCTAGTGGGATTTTCAGATCTCAGTGAGGGAGAGGCTCCTAACTTGCTTAGGCACTTCTGAAAATCTCACCATGCACCCATCTGAATCTTTAGGTGCCTAAATATCTTTGAAAAGCTGATCTATATTTCCACTGTCTTGCCCTCCCTAACACTGTCCTGCCATAATTTCTGTCTCCATTGTCTTCCTTTGTGTACATGACTCAAGTGATCCTTGACAATCATCCTGGAAATCATTAGCCAGAAGATTCTCCTGTTGACAGTGTTTGGCTTTGGGCAACCTGGATGGAATGGGGAAAGGTTGGGAGCTCCCCAGAAATTTCAGACTCTTGGGGGGGGAAGGAGGCAGGAAGACAAAGGGGCTTCAGGAGTAACACAAAGAAACCAAAGGAACATGTTTCACGTGACTTTGGGGTGACTTTTGCCACAGGCAGACCTTCTTGTCGCAGAACTGGATTTAGTGAGCCCACACTGAAGGCTTAGATACTCCCCTGGCCTGTGACAGTGACTAGCTCCACAGCAGCTCTCTGCATGTTTCCGCTCAGAGGAGACTTGAAGGAGGCAGTGGAATTGACACTCCCTGTGCAGATCTGTCATTCATTTCCAGGAATGGGAAAGTTGTGCAAAGGCTTCTCTACTTGACTTGGATGGATGGAATGGATTTATCAAGCCCCCAAAGTGCTGACTTTGCAAATAAACATACAAATTACTCAGGGTCTTGGGGGTGGGGAGTTATGTAAAGAAAATGCAGAACAGACCCATATCAAGGAAATTCAGAAAATGGCATATTCTTGACACTGCTTTCTGTGTTTGAATTCACTAAGCATTTGTCCTTTGTGTGTGTCACTGATCTGTGAAGAAGTAGTTATGCAAAAAGGAAACCATTCCGTAGATTAGAATAGACTATATGCTTGATTTTCCCATTGTCTGATCTCTCCTCCTCCCCCCAATCAACCCAAGAAAAAAGAAGACCCACACTTTTATTCTTACTGAGGCCATATACATGCTGTAGCCCTTTTACTAATCTCACGCCCTTTATTTTGTATGGTGGCCAGCCTGAAGTTTACAACATTCTTCATAAGCACCATAACTCCAAGCCAAACTCCTAGTAGGCAACTAGGAAAAGTAACCTAAAAACACTAGACTAGCATGAAAGACTGACTGATATTTGCTATGTAGTTTTGGGAGCACAGGGCAGGGAAGATGGTCTCGTGGTCAAGGCAGGACTGGGACTTAGGAGATCTGCATTCAGTTTCTGACTCTGCCACAGATTGTATAAACTTGGGGGCAAATCACATAATTTCTCTGTATGAGGGGCAGTAATATCTTGTTTTTCCCATTCTTGGCCTGTCTTTTCTAGTTAGACTGGAAGCTGATCAAGGCAGGGTCTGTTTTTTACTATGAGCTTATTCAATCCCTAGGACAGTGGCGCTTGATTTCAGTTGGATCTTCTAGATAACTCGTGTGCCATGAATCATAATGATAACTTGAATCTCTCTTTCACAGCAATTCTCAGATCTCTCCAGCCTGTACTGGTATCACGTCTAGACCCAGATTCTCGAAGGAATACAATCAATGAGATAACTAAACGAGCAACATCAGGAGGCCAGTGGCCACAGGTAAAATAGGCTGTAAAGTGTCAGCTTTCCTTTTAAATTGTGAAACTTAAGGCTCAAACATCCCATTCAGTGGGACGCTGGCCTGTAGCTGTAACTTTGAAACCAAAGGAGACGACATCAGCCCTTTGGGGTTTATAAAAGGCTTTTAAAAAAGGAAAGGCGATTCCAGCATAATTACTCTTGAGTGACTGAGGAATCAATTCAGAACCCAAATGTATTAACTTGTAAAAAAATGTGTCAAAACACTTACAGGGATGCTTCCCCCGCCCGAAGATTGGGGCCTTGAGCCTGTTGACCAGGTCGCTTGAAACTTAGTAGGCATTTAGCGTCACCTGTATTTTGGAAGCCACTTTACCATCTGCGTTGGAGTTCAGCATGAGAGTAATGGATATCAGCTCCTCACGCCTATTCACTTGTGGTAACTTTTCAGCACCACGCTGTTTCTCTGCTTCTAGGACTACATCATCTTCTCAGCCGGAGTAGCTGGATGCTGGGGACCTCTGTGGAGAGAGTAGTGTTGTGGGGAGCAGCTCTACAGTTACTGTGCCAGGCCAAGGGCTGGGATGGGACCTGGACCCTTCGCACACCCCGTTCTTTTTGGAAGAGCAAAGCCTAAAGGATCCCTGTAGAAGCTGATCCTCTAGTCCTGACCTCAGCCCGCTGCTGCCCTGTCATAAAACCCCCTGACTGACAGTGCCCACAGAGCCCCACACAACTGAACTCCCCATGACAATCTGACCAAATCCTGCACCTGTCCTATCCCACGCATTGGAATGGCACCTCTTCTACTGTGTGTGGAGCTCTTAAAGGCAGAGGGGCATCCAAGGTAGAAATCTGCACCTGATCTCGTGCGTGTGTCTGTCTTTGTTTTTGTTTTCAGTGACTGAGAGAACGAGTTCAGTGGCTGAAATATCATGAGATCAGTTTTTCTCAGAGCAGGTCCCTTCCTGGATGATTGAAACATCATGAGGAAACTGGCTTGTTTTTGTTCCATAACTGGCTTCCTGAAGCAACAATAAAAAGCTTTTGAAAAGTCAGAGATGGCAATAGCAAGATATTTGTGTTTCTGTTGAACCGGAATGCAGAGCCCTAATGATAAGGGGGCAGTCGGGACAGAGAGCAGCCATAGAGCCCCATTTCCAGGAAACAAAAACCAAAATACTTGTCATTTTCTCCCTGGGATGGAATTACTTAAATGTACCATGCATCATTTTCATTCCACAAGCAGCTTGCTCCAAGTTCTTTAGTTAGGATTTAGGCTTCTTTAATTTGACTCACAAGTGCATGTTCAAATTTGCCCTATGCATTCTGACAGCCACCTTTGTTGTTTTTTCCATTTGCCACAGGTCTGAAACTCTGCCACGCAGGTATTTTAATCAGACACCTAGGTCACATCTAGGAAAGCTTTTGAGTAATGCTGTGCTTAGAAATGGAGGTGTGATTGAGCCAGTGCAGTTCATTTTCCTGGCGGAAGTGAGGGTTGGATGGAATATAGACCAGGTGCACCAGAGCTTTGCTGAAGACGGGGCAGACACAAAGGTGGCTTTACGACAGTTTTGCGCTATCCCAATCCCCAGAGGTGTTGGGGAGTTGTTTAGGCTTGTGGCATAAAGTAGAGTAGACTTGTGGATTCCCAGTTTACCAATGAGGAAGCTGAGGCATAGCTAAGTGAGCAATCTGAGGTTGTGGAGTGAGTCAGCGGCCAAGCTGGGAATGTAGCCCGTGCTTTCTGACTCCCAGTCCAGTGTGTTATCCTTCCTCTTTTTTTTGGAGGAACCTGACCGTAAACATATTTTCACAACGTATTCTAAAATATCTAGGGCCAAATGCTGCCCCTGTAACACGGGTGCAGTGGAGGAGAAAGCAGAGGGATCCAGGGGCCCCTTCCCTTAGAACCGTGCACATCAACAGAAGAACACTCCTGTTAGCAACAATTGCTTCTTCTGTACTCCTCAGCACAAAGGAGGCATGATCTGGTTAGGGTGCTTTGTCTGTTCTCAGCATGTCTGCTGAGGTAGGTGGCATGTGCTAGCCAAGAGCACATGTTGCTGATCCCATCGCGTGTTTCTTTTAGGTTCTCAAAGAGTGGTTTGGTCTAGAGAGAACTGGCTGCATTTGTCTACTTGATTCTGGAGGTAGGAATATGAAAATTCCTCTCTCTCTGGGCACCAGCCCCATGTCCTTTAAGTATCAGTTTTCGTGCCCAGGTACCTAGGTAGCAATTTTTGTTCTGGTTGTACTATGGTTGGTACAGGAATGGTCATGTGTGTACCACCTTTGTGCTTCCTCTATCCTTGGAGCTACCCCTCTGTTATAAATTAGAGCAGCCTCAGGGTTGCTCTAACTTACACCTACATGCCTGTGGCCCCAAGCAGAATATCACTGGAGCACAGGGATGCCTTGGGCATACCTTCTTTTCCCCCAGCCATGCCTTGTGAAGTAGGAACATCTCTTTATAATTTTTGCTACAGTGACACTGTTCAGGAGTCACATGTTCTTGCCCAGCGAATTCAGAATTCCAATAGGTGTTGCTATAGTGCCCCGAAAAGACAAAGCTGCTGGTGTGCTCTATGTTCCTTGAAGGGTTGGCTGCACTGTGTCATACTGTATCTCCTTCTAATCCAATTGCTTCAGAAGACGATTCTAAGACCTCCTGGGTATCCATTGTGTCTGATTCTTCCAGACACCGAAGCCATTCAGTAGTACGTAATGCTTTCAGAAGTCATCACATCACAAATGCCCCCACCTCTAAGTCTGTGTTTTGCTGCTCCCCCTTGATCCATGATCATATCCTCACAGTTGGCATCTAAGCTCATGTTGATAGCATCTGTGGCGGTAAGTGCTTGCGTGCCTCCTATGCACTTGATGTCAACCCAGACTCAGTGTTCATACAGCTTACAGATCTGTAAGGAGCTCCTGGCAGAGAAAGAAACAATCACTTATTATTTCCAACACTAGATACTGCAACAGAAACACTGGAGGCCTTTTGTGCTCTACTTCAGACTTGACAGAATCCTTCCCCGAAGTTCCCTCTCTTACAAAGTATTTGTTTTCAAATCCAGATGAATAAAGTCGCTGTCAATCACAGGCGTCCTTCCCTAGTTCTTTCATTTCCTTGCTGACAAAGTGATAAACTTGTGATGCAGTATCAGGGCTCATCGACAGTTCAGAGAACTTGACTAAGTCGTCACACCTTCAGGCATGTATAAGTTGTTAAGGCAAAAGTATAAAGTATATGTATATAAATAAATATACTTTTTTTTTTAATCCAAGGTACTGATTTTCCCAGAAGGCACCTGTACAAATCGATCTTGTCTGATCACCTTTAAACAAGGTCAGAGATATTGTGTTGCATGTATTTTGTTAGAAAATCATGGACTGGCATGATTTGCAAAATCACTTCAGTCAGTTTGTAAAAATATTAATTTGGTCCAGTGGGTTTCTTTTGTTCATTTACAGTCTGTAAGGGTACTGTCAAGTCAAGCACTTCTAAAAAACCACTTTTCTTCACCTTTGTTACTAGTAACACCTTAGAGTATTAAAACTGCAGTAGTTTTTAAAACCTCTGCTACTTTATACCATTTGTTATGAGTTTACTTTTTCAATTTGTGGCAGCTTGTAAAATGATAATAGATTAGTTAGTTGCATGTAGTTTCTGGGCAGTTTCTAGACAATTTTACTATGTCTTTTCATGCTTTATAGCGATGGTTCAGTAGTTGAGTGGCAAATCCTTTACAGGAATGTCTATTAGTTTTATATAAAGCATCTTCATTGAAATTAAAAATAAACAATGGAAACCCATTTTCACAAAACCTGCTTTTGAGAGATTGGACCTGACAATGTTCCTGTAATTTGAGATGCATTTGTTTTTATTTAGTTAATCCCTAATATTTAATATACTTATTAATGCTACAAATGCATAAACAACTCTGAATTTTATTGGTTCCTGCAGGATTATTAATAATTGCATTTATTTTGGTAGTTTTGTAATTTTTAAAACTTAGAGCTGAGCAACTAACTGGAGTAATCTCAGTGCTTCCGTGTATATTTGTTCAGGTACTAATGAAAAAAATAGGAACATTCTTTGTCCTGCAGCTGATTTATGAAATCTACTCTGATTCGTGTTTAGCAAGATTAGCAGAGCAGATTATTGGCTGCACAGAATAGCTGTTCTGTAATGGCACTGTCTAGCAGAAAGTGGTCTCTGCTGCTGCTTGCTCACCAAAGCTATGATGGTTTCCCACGTTACGTTGTTGAAAAAGTAGCCCCCTATTCCAAAGTCACAAAATGCTCATATAGGCACCTATGTGACTAAATAAGGACCATAAGCATTACCTGACTATCTTGGCTGTCATTCTCCCCAATGGTCATGTGAACATGTAGCCAATATTATTTCCTTGGTGACTGGAGAGACAGGGTGGGTGAGGTAATATCTTTCACTACCTCACCCACCTTGTCTCTCTAATGTCCTGGGACCAACACGACTGCAACAAGACTGGATACGTCCCTTGAGAACTGATTCATTCAGATGGGAGAAAATTAGTTTAAAATAATCCTCAGATCCAAGGGAATCACTTTTCTCTGACCTAAAACTCTGCTCTGGAGTTCAGCCAGGTAGAAGGGAGGGTCTCCTTTATCTGGAATCACTAGTCATGCTTTTAAAAAATAGCTGTCAAGGGATAACTTTTTTTTTTATTTCCCTTTTACGTTTTATTTGTCCTCCAGTCCTCCTTTGTCTTAATCACTTAAAATTCTTAAGTGGTATGTTTGTATATTAAAAAGTGATTTGTGGTTACAGGAGCCTTTATTCCAGGAGTTCCAGTGCAACCGGTGCTGCTCCGATATCCAAACAAACTGGTAAGTAGAACATTCTTCTTTTTGCAACGTAGAAAGCTAGAAATCAAAACATTCTTCTTAAAAGACACCCAGGTACTAGGCAGTCCATGGTCAAGTTTAAATGCATTCCTAGAGGGCCCAGCTGCTTTGCCTTAAAGGGTTGGCTGAGCATTCCCCCGACACAGGGGAATCCTCCAGTGATGCAAAGCTAGCGTAGCTGGCTCCACTGCATCTTTCCTCTTGCTTCTTGTTGTGGCCAGACTGGGAGAGGCTATCCTAGGATTGCGGTGGAAGAAAGGTTAATACAGTAGAAAGTGCTTAAGAAATTAAATGTTATTTTAAGAGCACTTTTGCTATATTTTGTTTACTAGGTGAAAAGCAAATTTGTAATAGTAATGTACAACGGGTTCCCTTTGATTAACTGCAAGCAACATGGAAGCAATTCCCTCAAACTAAGTCTGCTCTTACTGTTTGGGGAGTGCTTTGTCTTGGCTTGTCATACTTCTACATAAGTTTTCCTAATCCAAATGAGGTTATTGCATTCTCCCTAATATTGAAGCAACCTGTGTAGCGTGTGCTTTGGAAATGTCCTGTTTAGTGCTTCAGTATTAGTATTTGGTTTTGTAATGTCATGTAAAAAATTGAAAACAACTACCCAGTTGTCTTTAATACACTTTCCATATTCTAGTATATATGCAATTGGAAATCAAATACAAATAAATTTACCATAAGAAATGCGTATGTCTTCCAGTGTAGTTATGTTATGCCTCCGGCATAATTAAATTATTTAGAATAATAAACTCTGCTTTCCTTTTTGTTGTTTCACACTAGTTAAATTAATTGTAATATGTCATAACTTGATTAGCTTTGAGACAGAAACCATGTTTTATTGGTGTTCTGTAAAGCTGCATGCCAGCTTCTGGTTATATATCTTTCACAGTAACGTTGTGGGGCCCTTAAGAAAACAAATGTGATCCATTAATGAGAAACAACCTTTGAAATAGTTTAATAAGATAGTGCACTGCCTCTCAGCAACACTTTTTTTTTATTAGGAGTGCATGTAATTTTAAGAATTGTCCTTGATTTCACATCTGGTTCCATCCTGCTGAAATACTTACATGGCAGATAAACTTGAGGAATATTTTTAACCCCCGATGCATGTATGTAATTCCCATTAACAACTTCTTCCTCTGCAAAACTCACTGCTGCTGCTTTCACATGTACACAAGAATAATAGTTTGCACTGCATCCAAGAACCTCAAGTAACGTACATATATTAATGAATTTCCCTTCACAACACATGTGTGAGGAAGGTAGGGTAAATGTTACCCCTAGTTTACAGATGAAGAAACTGAGACAATTTGTCCAAGGTCCCAGAGGGGGTGAGTAGCAGAGCTGGGAATAGAATTCTGGTCTCTTCACTCCTATGTCTGTGTTTTAATAAAAAAAAAAAAAACCCACCCTTTCGTTTCCCCCCCCCCCCAAATTGTCCCATAGAAAAGAATGCCACCAGTGCAGTGCATCAGACCCCAATGGCAAAGTGGCAAAAGTCAACAGGAGTGAGTACTGAAGGAAGAACAAAATCCTTTAATATTTACAAAGCTAAATGTTTTACATCAGATTGGAAGTCAGCTGACTGAAGTCTTGGCCTCCTGCATACAATTAGATCCTGATCCAAAGCTTACTGAAATCGCTGGAAAGGTTCCCGTTGACTTCAGTGGGCCTATACTGGACTTAGGTAAAATCCTGGCCCTATGAAAATCAATGAAAGTTTTGCCATGGACTTTAGCGGGACCAGGATATCACCCCAGTCTTCAATAAACATATAATGAAATAAATTTTTCTCATCACCTCTCACAACTAATTGAAAATTAAGGTAACTTTCATTCCTTGCAAGCAGGCAGCTGCAAGCATTTAGCATATGAGAATTTGGGGACTTCTGATTCAGTTTTACTTCTACTCTCCACCACTTGATCTTTCCAAGTTTTTGTAGCTGTTAGAGCAATTCTTCTCCCTGAGTAAACTCAAAAGACCCCAAGGCAGACATTTAACGCTCTTTATTATAATTAATTAAGCTGCCATCGATGTGCTTGTATTTGTGGTGTGGGTGATGCGCTCTTCTTCCCTGAGGCTTACTTTATGACTGCTGCAATAGACCTAACTTTCAATGGTGTAGACTAGTACTTTATTGTTGTTTTCCTGCTGCCTGTGCATCTCCCCTCCCCCCCCCACCACCACCACCAGAAGCATCAAACATTTTGAGGTGGGGGCCGGGGAGTGGGATCACTTGTGTCCTGTGTCTTTTAGGGCAGGTCTACACTACCGCTTAAGTCGATCTAACTTGCGTCGCTCAGGGGCGTGAAAAAGCCCCTCCCCGAGGTGACAAGTTTTGCGCTATATATGCTGGCACTATGTCGGTGGGAGACGTTCTCCTGCCGAGGTGGAGTAATTATGCTGAGGTGAGAGCGCTCTTCTGTCGGCATAGCGCATCTTCACCAGACACGCTACAGCGGTGTAGCTGTGCCAGTTTAGCGCTACAGCGTAGACTTGTCCTTAGATGTTAGTACTCTCCTCTGATGCTGTTTCTCCCGTGTACCACAATGGGAACCACACGTGCATTGGCAAAGAGGTGAACTATCTTCCCTGCATGTTCTTTTTCTAATCCTCCTTCCCAGGCAATTAAATAGTGAAGCATATGATTACAATGCTAGACATGAATGTAATTTTACTACTGCAACAGGATTTAGAATGGTGTCCGTCAGCTGACTTCCACAGGGAAGTTGCAAACGTTTCATTACATGCCCATTGCAACATAGTGTGTAGGTTCAAATTAAGTTCAGGGGAAAAGGCTCAGTTCACAATATTTTATTATTATTATTTATTATTAAGAATAATAAGATTGGAAAATCATTTTTGGTAACTTTGTTTGGAGGAAAGGAAGGGCGCACAATTAAATGTTGCAGCAGGAAGGGGCAGAAATTCCAGGTGGGCGACAGAAGTTACAGCGCACAGGGAAGATTACAGAAATTGTTTTCCCCACTAGAGAAAGTATCACACAAGTAGCGTGCCAACGTTTCTGTTGTGGAATTTGACAGTTTAAAAAAAAGACATCACATAAAAGTCTTTCTTAAAAACCTGGTAACTTTCTCTTGGATAATGTCAACTCATTATTAGCAGTGTCTTCTATAAGTTCCTGCACTTAATAGAGGGGATACTTAGATGAATGTAAAGAGTGAAATAACATAGTATAAAGCAGCTGGCAAGTTTTTTGCTTTCACAAGTTAGCAATAAGTTATTACTTAGCTTGTAAGCTCCTCGGGGTAGGGTTTATCTTTTTTCTCCCTTGTATTTGTACAGCACCTTGCACAGCTGGCTGCTGAGCTACTATTCGGGGCCCACAGTACAAATCATCATCATAATTAAAGAGTTTAAAACCTGTCTAGTACATCTTTGTTTGTCTAGAATCTGTCTCTGGAAAAAAGGTTGATAAAATAGGCGTTGAAAGGTATAGTAATGAAGAAAAACTATGGTTGATTATTCATATGAATTTTTTTGTCTTGTCACACATTTTTATCAGTTTTCATGATAAGCAGAAGTAATCTTGAAAATCTGCTTATCCTTGCAGTAGTTTTGATAACGCAGCATATGCAATGCATGGTTTTAGTTCTGAATTTAAGGCTGTGTAGATTGCAGTAGGCATCAGAATCTTGGTCAGTTGTGGTAGCATGCAGAGTATCCAAACGTTCTTTGCAGTAGCTTTTGTGTGAGACATCTATAAATACAGCTCAGTGGGTTGGACCAACTTTGAGTGGGTTGATAGCTGGGACATATTAAGTTATATTTTCTTTACCTATTTAGTGAGGCTTGTCACAGTTCAAGGCACCTGCATCTGTATTCCCTCTTCATGGTCCAGCAAGAGCACCCATTCTCAGGGTTCCAGCTCCACAACCATCATTTCTTGGGCAGAGACACGCATCTCTCTCATTCCTGTCCTGGGTATTTCCAGGCTGCACAGATCCCTGCCTACACTGTGTATTCCCCAGCAAGGCAGATTGCCTCAGCAGGCCTGCACTGCCTTCCATCCTCAGAGGCTATAAGCAGCATAATTGCCCACAGTTAAGTTACCACCCAGCTCTTCCAGAGCAAGCACCTTTAAGGTGAAAGTATTACAGAGAAAGTATCTTGAAAACAATAAAAGAACCTACACCCATGCCAATACCCCTACCAGCAATCACCTCAGCTCCAGCAAGGGCTCTGGCAGGTAAACAGTCTTTCAGACCCCACCAAAGGGTTTGCTGTGGTCATAAGTTCATAGCCGGTGTCAGCTCAAAACAAGCTCCCCATGAATCTGTAAATCATTGCTGTGTGCAGTTTGGGTCTTTGATCTGGGAATAGGTAATTTGTAGACCATGGGTGTCCTCCTCAGGGCGAAGCTTCAAAAGGCTGATTTCTTGCATAACTGAAGGGGGCACATTTGCATGTATACTTCCCCCTAGAGATTTCCTGAAAACTCACTTACTTTAAAAGTTCAAATTGTTTCAAATAGTTCTTTAAAGTCCCTAATATTTTCCATGCTTTACATGAATCCTTTCTCCCCCCGAGAGACATTACATACAATCCCACAATACTACATCAGTGTTTGCATTTGTAATACAATGAAATACTCATTCTTAAACTTGACTCGGTAAGGTGTAACTTCATCCTATCATGTTTCTCCAGGATATTGCAGGAAATTGCCATATCTGTTCACAAGTCTGTCCAAATATGCTTGTGTTCCTTGATTCCTCTAGTCATATTGTTCCATACACAATTGATCAGGTACCCAATTCATTCCCACAGTGTTTCAAAGCAGAATCCTCCTTCAGAGACCCAGGAATGGGAATCACTTATGTAGCATTTGAGAGCTAATGTAAGAAGCCAGGTCTTTTTAGCATCAAAACTGGACTGCTGCTACTCTGGCTGTGAAAACCCTGCTAGTTGGGGCTATTTAGTTTTAGATGTAGCTGAAGTAAAACACTAAGCAAAAGTAGTTTGATTATAGCAGAAGTTGGAAATTTCCTGCCAAGCCAGGGCGTCTACCTCTTGAATCTCAGATTTCCCCAAAGTACATAAAAAATTCTGCTGGTGTTCCCCTCTTCTGTTAAGATTCCAGTATTTTATCACAACAAGGTTCAGCAAACAGTTTCAAAAGGGAAAAACAGGCAAAAATGCCATAACCCAATTGAACATATAGTCAGACCTTGTTATTTTGAATCAGTTTGTACCTTCTTACAAGCGTATTTTCTATAATAACTTCTCTGGCATACAGAGGTAGACAAAGTCTTATTTCAAATACATGAAACTCTGTGATACCATAAGGTGATGGTTGCGGCTATTTTACTGGAGAATGCTTTAAAGTACATGAGTGGCTTTGATCAAGTGATATAAAAATGTTGCCTCCATCTATGATATAAATGCTCCCTTTGACTGTTTACTTGTGTGACAGTTTTATTAGTCCCTTGCTTAATACTAGAACAATATAGATACAGTGAGCTTCGGCAACAAACACCTTTCTATTCCTGTGGAGCCAATACAGCTGTAAGAGACCGAGCAGGTCTAGTCGTCTTCATGCAGCACTGGTGGAACTCAGCTGCATTCCAGTTGTAGAATCTTTATTTATTGATGATGGTGGAAGAGGCAAAAAGAACCCAGCCTGACTTTTCACATCCTGGGCTGAGCTTGATTATTCGAAGGGCAATAGGCAGGAGGGGGCAGGCAGTGAGGAGGGTATGGGAGGGGGGGAGGAGTTGCTGCAGCTTCCCTGTTTTCTGTAGCAAACCTTTTCAAGCCTCTGCCAGGTAAAAGAGACCTGCCTTGGTTCTTGACGGGTGACTAGTGTCAGACTAGAATTGTATTAACTGGTATTTCTCCTAAAGAATTTGAGACAGCTGTATGGACAGCTGGAGTTAGAACAGTGCTAATGTCCATAAAGGGAGGCAGCATGGGCTAGGAGTGGTTGGGGTATGGCCAGCAAGTCAGAGACCTGGATTCTGTTCCTGCCTTTGCCACTGGTATGGTGAATGTAACTACATCTTGCCTTGCCGTAGCCTGCCCACCTGTAACATGGGGATAATGATGTTTACACTCTTTTGTAAAGCACTTTGACATCTATGAATGGAAGTAACTAATCAAAAGATTAATACTAGACAGAGTTTTAAAACTTAATAATATAATATATGGAGATATACTTATCTCATAGAACTGGAAGGGACCTTGAAAGCTCATTGAGTCTAGTCCCCTGTCTTCATTAGCAGGACCAAGTACTGTCCCTTTTATTATTATTATTATTATTATAATTTATTTTGCCCCAGATCCCTAAATGGCCCCCTCAAGGATTGAACTCAAAACCCTGGGTTTAGCAGGCCAATGCTCAAACCACTGAGCTATCCCTCCCTTAAAAAAACCCCACCAGATCATTTATAAAGAGGAAATGACCTTGAAGACAACAGTGATTGTACGGAAGTTGGAGGAGGAAGCTAAAAGTATAAAAAGCAGTTTAATGAGGTGGTCAGTAAATCCAGGGTGTTGAGAATAAGGTATAAATTGGCAATCTTGTCCATAAAATATTAATAGGGTAAATCTGTGTCCTTATATGGGAAGTTTGAAAATGTATTAAGCAGCTTTACAGAGTTAAAAAGTGAAATACTATAGGTACATTGGCCTTTTTTGGGTTTACAGAGGTACAGAAGAATGGTCATACTGGGTCAGACCAATGGGTCCATATAGCCCAGTGTCCTGTCTTCCAACAGTGGCCAGTGCCAGGTGCTTCAGAGGGAATGAATAGAACAGATAATCATCAAGGGATCCATCCCCTGTCACCCATTCCCAGCTTCTGGCAAACAGAGGCTAGGGACACTTCAGGGCATGGTTTTGGTAAATTTTAATCTACAGAATAGTCATCTTCTGTTTATAAGAACTAGGGTAAATGTGCACCACATTTTGTTTCTGTTTAGGGCTCCTTTTCTTTCTAATCATGCTCAGTACAGATGTGATGGTAGGAAAATAAGAACAGCCTGCAACAACAATTTAAACAAATCATTTCAACTAAGCTGTGATTACCCTCGGTGTGATTCTATACAAGATGATTGGGAAAAGGAAAAAATATAGGCTTGTGCCTTCATTTAGCTTCTTTGTGCTGTGTAAAGAAGGCCTGAAAGATACTTTGGGAGTGGGGGGGTTGTTTGTTTTTAAATTTTCTGTATGTTTCTACACTAGAAATTCAGATGCTATCTAGATTCATAGATTCCAAGGCCAGAAGGGACTATACTGATTATCTAGTGTGATCTCCTATATAACACAGGCCATAGAACTTCCCCCAAATAATTCCTAGAGTAGATGTTTTAGAAAACATCCAATCTTGATTTAAAAAATGTCAGTGATGGAAAGTCCACCACAACCCTTGGTAAATTGTTCTGATGGTTAATTACCCGCCCTGTCAAAAATTTACACCTTATGTTCAGTCTGAATTTGTCTAGCTTCAACTTCCAGTCTAGGCTGGAAGACTCTTTGATGACTGGAGAGCCTCGTGTAAATGATGAGATCACACGTGCTAAAGGAGTAAAAGTAGCACTGTTAAGTGGGAGAAGATAATCTTCGTCAGACTGTTAAAATAACAACTGTTTGACCTCAGTGATTAATATTTTTGAATAAATGAAACATTTGTTGAAGATTCCACATTTGTGTCCCTTCCTTCAGGGAGATAATAGCTTAGTGCCTCCCACTGGTCCTCCAACAAAATCACAGAAGATCAGACTTCACATTTCTATGATGGAAAAACAAGCAGAATTTGTTTCTTAATTAAACCAACCAAACCAACCCATCCTTTCAGGCCCTAAATTAGCACGAGCCCCTCTACTCCGTCCCTCCCCCCTTTTGGTATCCTTTGTAGGTTAACTTTAAAACACTGGAGTGAAGCAGTAAAAAAGGATTGGTTTTGCATAAATGGAAGGCATCACTTTTTAAAGAAGGAAATAAGTAAGACCATGTATACCGTAGAACAATGTTGTGGCACAGCTAGTGCTGCGATCTCAAGCATAACTACCAGACCACTGTGTAAAGCTGTTCTTCCTGGAGGACAAGGAGTAGATTATAATTAGTGCCTTTTTCTAGGGCTAGTGTCAACTCCCAGTGAAGTCTTTTAATGGGAGCTCAGTAAGAATCTAGGTGATGTAAAACATCAGTCAGTACAAAACTGCATGGGCAAACTAATCCATGGGTTTGATCTTTTCTCGGTTTCATTTTTCATACTATGGCAATGCAGCTGCTGGTGAAAATATTTATAAGGCTATGGATTCCAGTCACATTAACATTTTTTATAGGACAGTAAAACATCCTCTGCTTCACCCAATTGTATGCTTATAATTTTCTGTTGTCTCCTGTCTGGTCTCCCCTCTGGTTTGACTTGTCTTACATTTCTGTTTTTCTTTAGGATACGGTGACCTGGACATGGCAAGGCTATTCATTGTAAGTTTTCTAACCCTATTAAAAACAACATACAGGAACTTCTCCCATTAATAAATAGACTGGGAATGACCAAACCAGCCCTGTTAAGTCCAGAGGAACGCATTTCTTGGTCTTCTGATGGAATGTATTTGGGGGTCAGACTGACATTATGTGACATGCTCCAGTGTTTAATCTCTTCGTAGATAGAGCACTAAACTGGTATTCAAGACACCTGGGTCTGTTCCTGACCCTGACACTGGTTTGCTGGATGGCCTTGGGCAAATAACATCATCTCTGTGCCTCAGTCTCCCCATCTATTAAAAAGGGGATAATGATACTAACTTCCTTTGTAAAGAGCTTTGAGATCCACTGATTAAAAAGCACTATGTAAGAGCTAGGTGGTATTATGGCAGCAAATTTTGTACTTGTTCTATTTTTCTGTCCTATAAGGATTTGTCATTTCCCAGTTATATCACCCTGAGGATCCCCTTGCTTATACTGGTATCAATTCGGAGTAACTCCAGTGAAGTCGAGAGTTTTAAGCTGCAAAGTGCAAAGGGTGAAAGTGGAAGAAAACCGAGCCCTATTGTATGTGCAGCTGCAGGTGCATTGCCTTCGTAACATTCCCAAATAGTCTTTCCAGTTATTCTAGCATTAAATTTTATAAAAGCAAAGCTTCTGCCCCTGCAGTAAAGTGTCCAAGGAATATTCTAAGGCTTGACTGCTTGCGGACCTTTTCATTGTAGCTAGATCAGGATGGTTCCCACAGAAGTAAGAAAGTTCAGTTCTGGATTTTCTGGTTGCTAGTAACACCAGAATAACAACTGTTATAGAAGAGGCAAATATTGCAGTTAAATAACTGTGCATATTGTCAAAAGTTGATTTGGTTAGTCTTCTCCTGGCTTTTGCCTTTTTCACGTTACAATGAAGCAGACGTGGCAGTGAAATTCTTAACATTTTTGTTTCCTTTTTCTTTTGGACTGTCACTACTGAAAAATCACAGGCATCAGCAATTTACTTGATTCTTATCTTTCTTTAGTGTCATTTTAACTTCCAGCATACTCGTTTCTCTATCTGACTTGAAGTTTAACCCCAAGATACAGTAGATAGAAAGAGGCCAGGACATAGCAAACATCTCCTTCATCAGATACAGAGAGACAGTCTTTCTATATACAGACTCTTTTAATACTTTTCATCTTGCACAATGAAACGAGTGTCTTTGCTTAGGAGATTCCAATGAAGAGAGATTTTCCATTTCAGATACTAATAGTCAGTGAAAACTCTTCAAGGGAGACCCTCAGAGACCAACAAAGGGCAATAGCTTAATGAAGGTGGCTTTCTAATAAGTGATTCCAAATTGTGCTCATTCAGCAGCATATTAAAGCTTAAATATTTGACGCCATGTATTTATTTATAAAACCTCAGTAGAAACATTGTGTATCATTTTGCTATATAGATTACATCTCTATTACATTGGAATTTTTATGCATTACTACTATAATATATATATATATATATATATATATATATATATATATATATATATATATATATATATATATATATATATACTGAAGTGTGTGTGTGTGTGTGTGTGTGTGTATATATATACACACACACACACACACTCTTCAGTATATAGTGTGTGTGTGTGTGAATATATATATATTCACTCCATGCATCTGAAGAAGTGGGGTTTTTACCCACGAAAGCTTATACCCAAAGAAATCTTAGTCTTTAAGGTGCCACCGGACTCCTCATTGTTTTAATCGGATATTACACTTTCTTGTGTAAAAGGACAATGTGAAATGGCATAGGTGGGTGTAAGCACAGAAGTAAAACTGAAAACCTAGATTTAATACCTGAATAACTGAAACTGTTTAAAGCTGCACTCCTTACTCAAATATGACATCAGTTTTTAAACTAGAAAGGAAACCTCTTTAGACTGATAATAGCATAAAAAACCCTCCCTCCACGGGGGCCAGTTAGTAAACCAGAGAGTCTGGGAGAATGTCTAGCTATATGTAAGCTAGACTCTTTCTTCTGCTTCCCCCACTGGGTTCCTCTATTAGTTGCTCTCACTTCTCTTGCTGGCACAAACTCTTATGATTACCAGGATGTGACCTAAGAACTTAAGATGTGCCGGAGTAGATATGAGCACTGGTGAATCAAGCCTGGGGGATACGTGGCTGAAGGGCTGAAGCAGACTTTGAGAGGAGCAGATGAATGGAAGAAGACTGGGGAAAAGCAGGGGTGGGGGTGAACGGGGAAGAGTATCAGGATATGAGAGCAGAGGCGAAGGAGTGATTTAGACTCTGTAGGCCCTTGAATGAAATTTCATGATATCCTGAATAATGTCTCCCTTGTTTTGCAATCTGGAAATAGTGCAGGAAGGTCTAATAAAAGAGCTAATTGATTGCATCTTGCAGCGCTGGCGTGCATTTGGTAGAACACTTCTTGGCCCCTCCCTGAAACCTGTCTGCCCCCATTCTGTTTTCACTCACTCCTTTTGTGTCACTCTTTTAACCTGTGGGACAGGTGCCTAAAACTGTTTTATAATTTTAAGTCAGCTGTTAAAATTCATAAGAAAAGTCCAGCTGGCCCTCCCACTCCACCACCTCTTCTCTATTCCCGGCCTTCTCAGAAAACTCTTCCCAAACAGAATAAAGTTGTCTGGAGGATTTGCCTTTATTTCAGGCTACAAGTAAATGCTTCTCTCTCTCTCTCGCAGCTTTAAAGTGCTAACAGTCAAATGTGGAAGTGGTTAACCATACCTCATTTCCCAACTTCCCCCATGTTAAAACTTCATACTGCCTTTTAAAGCATCCAAGACCCAAAGTGCACTGGTGATTTCTTGTTATAATAATAGTTAGCATTTAGATGGTACTGGAAACCTGTAAAAGCTTAACCAATCCTCCCTCTGCTTCTGGGAGGGAGGTCAATAGGTATTAGCCTCACTTTTCATATGAGAGAACAAACACACAGAGATTAAGTTCATACAGGCTGTAAGAGCCAGAGGCAAGGCTAAAACTCAGGATTTCCTGTTTGCCAAACCACTAAACTTCACCTCTTTTATAAATTCATAGATTAAGTGCAGGAGGAACTGTTAGCGCATCTAATCTGACTTCCTGCATGACAGAGACCAGTTACTCCTGCAATGAGCCAAACAGGTTGGGTTTGAATATCTTCCAGAAAGGCATCCAGTCATCATTCGCCATGTCCCCCAATGTATCTTCAGCCTTATTTAAAAAAAAAAAAAAAAATTGCTAGCCAGATGTGAACTCTCTTGACTTTATATAAAGCACGATGAACGTGTGTGTGATAACTACATATATAGTGCTGTAAATGCATATGGCACTAGAGAGCGTAACACGTTCTCGGCTCTAAAGAGCTTGAAGCATAAATGCCTTTAACTTTCATAGGAGCAGGAACCAGCCCTATGAAGAAAAGCTAAGGCAGCATCTCAAGAAGGTTCAGATCAGGGCATATAGGGATTATTGCCAGAAATAACAGAGACTGAAAAAAATGTTAACAAATGGTATTTGAAAGTCAGCTGAAAGTAGATTGTTACTTATAAAACAAAATCTTTTTCCTCCTCCCTAGCAAAGAACTTTGTGTGATGACTTTTTGCCAGCCGTTAACGAGGGTAGAAGTTGAGGTAAGAATTGGAGAAACTTGGATTTTTTTGATGAACATACTGTTCCTGTGTTTTTTATCAACAAATAACAGAAAACAAATGTCTTTTGGCAATAAGTGCAGTTCGTGTCTTAATAGATTAGCTCACTTTACAGGGAAACATGGTGGATACCTGTGTTGACATGTCTTTTAACTTGACAAGAGCCCATATGTGGAAGTGGTCGAAAGGGTATTTGTTATAAAATCACTATTAAATACCATTGTTCACAAATGTTTGGACTCACTGTTCTTGTAAAGACTGAACAGGTTGAATTACAAAGTAACTTCTCTGTTGTTTGTTTATTTTCAAAATTTAAGACTTAGCTATGGGTCTCCTAGTAATTGATGTGTGTTAGCGAGTTTCCTTATTGGTATTAATATGCATGAATTGCTGTGTAATGCAAAAGAAAATACAGCATACCTGTTGTATATTTGTATGCAAATACTGTGGGCCTGATTCTCTTCTCAATCACTGCAGTTTTACACAAGAGTAACTCATTTGAATAAAAACAGGAGTACTTGTGGCACCTTAAAGAATTCTATGCATCAGAAGAAGTGTTTTTAGCTCACGAAAGCTTTTAGGCCACACAAGTACTCTTTTTTTTTGCGGGTCATTTGAATAAATGTCTTTAACTATTTTATTTCTCTACATGTCTAATCATGTTCTGTTCTGTATTTTTTTTAAAAGGACTCTTGCTGTCTCAGAATTTAATGCTAGAGCACCTGTAATAAAACAAATCTGCCCTCAAATTCTAAAATTATAAAAATTAGACATGAAGTATTTCATTAATATGCATCTCCCCCTAGCAGAGAGAAATAAATTGAATTAATAAATGAATTAAAATAAATTAGACATCACCATGAGCTTCTATATATTCCTGTACAGAGATGTACAGCAATGTACCAGTTGTATTTTAAGAACATATCATGAACATATCCCAGTGAATTGTATAGATTGGACGTGAAACAGTTAAGCTGAGAATCTGATAGGCAGACTTATTGCCAAAGATATACATGGTAAATAGCATAGGAGGGAGTGAGGAGGCCAAAAATAGGTCAGGGAGGTATTTTCATTACTTGAGTGAGTTTAAAAGGATTTTATCTTGCAGGGCTGGAATTTCCCTCTGCAATGCTCAGGAATTTCTGACTAGAAGAGAGTACTTATTCATCATCAGCTTGTTGTGCTAGCCCCAGTCACAGGATGGGAAAAATTAAATCAAGTCCTTCTCCAGAGTGTGTGTGGTTATGGGCACGTCACATGCAGTGAGTCTCAAACATCATCCCCATTGCCTTTGGAGGAGGTAGAGGTGTCGTCTCAGCTGGTGAAGAGTAAGCTTGCTCTTTCATACCAGGACCTGAGACACAAATGGGCAGGCTTAGGTAGATTAATCATGTCTATGGTTCACATTTTTGGATTGTTCAAATGTTTTGACTTCATCCTACTCGAGTGCCTGCAACCAGGGATTATGCATAGCCATAACTGTGACTGCAGAGGATGTCAGTGCTTTGCTTCGCTACCCCACCGCAAGAGAGTTAACCACTGTTTCACTCAGGACACGTGGAGGAGGAGGAGGAGTTAACTTAATAATGGGCAGGATGGGGTATCGACTCAGAACAAAGTGAGTGCGTAGTGATCCTCAAGGATCAGCTCTAGGACCTTCAATGCCAAAAACGCAGACCTCTGCCCCTTGAACACCTGCCGTTTGAGAGCACTCCTTTAGTTGGGAGTAAGTGGTTGGTTGTTACAGCCACTTAAAAAGACATGCTCACAGGCAGTAAGCCAGTGCATTACTGCACACAGGCATTGGGAAGGAGACGGCTTGCCAAACTGCAAAAGAAAACTGGTAGGGCTGTGTTTATACAGGAAGTACATACAATATATTACAAATGAGTAACAGATACAGAAACTGTTATATGGCAAATTACTAAATTAATATACAGGGCTGTGTGCAAACATCACACTGAATTAAACAGGAGTTATGCATCCTTTTCCCACCACATTGCTTTGAAAATGAACTTTTACCGGTTTGTTTTATGCGGAAATCAACTATATTTACATAAGCCAAGCCCATTTTCATTGTGCTCCTTTGTCGACATGTTATAAAGAATCACAGCTGCTAACACCTCATTTATTGAAATCTTTAACAGTAAAATTTTCACTCTGGTGCAAATTCACTCATTTTTTCTCTTTATTTGATGTCTCAGAATAAAGACTGACTTTTATTGTGGTAGTAGAATTATGAACATTTATTATGATGTGCTAATAATTCAAAATGTACTTTGTAAACTAAATTACCAAGTCCTGACCTTTTGGTGATGCCCCAGTGATTGAGAAAGTTGAATATAATTGAGAATGCTTCTTTTCTAGTAAATTACTCGAATGCAATAGCCTTTCTTATAATTTCATAATAAATCTACTCAGTATTTTGGGGACACAAGCTATTTCAGGCATATCTGCACACCACCTGTTTTCCCTAAGACATGGATTTTGCATTTGGATCTTTGAATTAGTTGTAAGTCTTTAAACAGTCAGCTTTAAATTGGTTAAATACGTATATATAATTTAATGGATTTATGCCCCCAAAGTGGATAAAGACTCAACTGTTTCAAATAGCAGCATATAACTGACTTCACGTTTTTTGCTAGTAATGCCCATTTTGGGGTCCAGAACCCATCTTTTGGAAAATTTTTATCACCCAAATATGTCTAATAACTTAAGTCTCAGTCTCACTATTTTACTACGTATTTCTGAGTGCTGTGGATCAGAAGACAAAACTTGACCCTAGGAAAGAATACAATTTTGATATAACTCTTGTTGATCTCCAGTTGTTACAGAAAAAGAGCAGAAGAATGGATAGTTATATAATGATGTTTCAACAAATTTAACTTTTTATTTTATCATTATTGACAAATATGAACTCTCCATACAAATATTTTTTAAAAAAATCTTTACAAGATTCATTTGTGTTTGGTCAGCCTCTTATAATCTTATCTGTGTATTTATTTTGTTCAAATTCCAAAAATAGCAAACATATATTATAAAATCGACTTCATCCTGAAATAAAACCATTTATCTTTATTTTTCCATTGGAAATATTTCCAATAATTTATTTCTCCATGTCACTATTGTTAGGGCGTCTGCCCTTTTCCAACAAGAAGATATAGAATACCAGTCCTCAGAATTCTACAATTTAGCTGCAACATCAATATCTTTTCAACAGATTAGCATTAGTATAGACTGTATTTAAGTTGTAATATAGTACTAGGTACCTAGGTATTTAGGGCATAGAGTTTTAAAAGTTTGTGTACAGTCCCTGAGGCCTAAATACTGGAGCTCAACCCTAATTTTATGAAGAACTATGTATTTAGGCTATTTGTCCCTTTAGTTTTGGATTTCATATTAAAGCAGCTACAACAGATCTGACCAAACCAATATGTAGCAGCCCTGGAACAAATATACAAATCATCTGCTGTGTAGTGTTTTGTTTGGGTAAGTTTAAAAAACAAACAAAACCTGAGCTGTTTCTAAAGCTATGGAGACCTCTAGTGGCTGATTACTTAATTGCTTGACTGATATTTTTTTCCCCTTTATGATGCAAAACCCTATCAGTAATAAGTTAATGGCTGTGCAGATTTACTGAATAAATTATATTTTTCAGTTTCTACCTGTCCATGTTCCTACTGAGGAAGAGAAAAAGGATCCTACTCTTTTTGCCAGCAAAGTCCGTAATACCATGGCAACGTATGTATCCATATAAAAAAAAATTCTCAAGCGCTTACCAAGAACTGGTTCAAATATATTTTGAACTGCTTTAGGGATCTGAAATATTTCAGGAAGTGATTGACAAAGCCATGATTCACCTGAGTCCTAGGTTTCATATTTGAATCTCTAAATTAATTGTATACGGTGTACAAGCCTCTGTAACTAGACAGTTCCTAATTGGCTAATTATTACTGACTAGTAATAAGTTAATTGTTCTGTGCTCCACTATTTGGATTTAATTGGTGTAAAGCTGGGGTAATCATTTGCATGACAAGACATAAGTGCACAGATTCAGTTTTCTCTGCTGTGGTTAATGGGCCTAATTCTGCTCTGTTCCAACAGTGTAAATCTCAAACAATTGGCTTGACGCCAGTGTAATGACTGTGGATTTGTACTGGCATAACTATGAATAGAACTATGAACAGCAGCTATACTAACCGCTTAAGTGGTGCAAGGATAAATTCTCATCTTGGCTGTTTACATATTGCCTTTGAGACCAGCACCGAGGAAGGTTGGGCAGGGGGTGGGGGAAAGTAAGATTCAAAAATCTCTTTGTTAAGATGTTTGTCTTTCTACTACATTTCAGGGCTTTGAATGTGCCAGTTACAGACCATACTTTTGAAGACTGCAGACTTATGATTTCAGCAGGACAGCTGACCTTGCCCATGGAAGCAGGACTGGTGGAGTTTACCAAAATCAGCAAGAAACTGAAGTGAGAGAGGTTTTGCTATTCCAAGTTCTTTAATGACTTTAGAGCTGCACAAGACATTGTGTCGTGTTCTCCAGAAACAGTAACATTGGTCTGAAGTAAATAGGATGAAATTCAATAGGGACAAATGCAAAGTACTCCATTCAGGAAGGAACAATCAGTTGCACACATACAAATTGAGAAATGACTGCCTAGGAAGGAGTACTGCGGAAAGGGATCTGGGGGTCATAGTGGACCATAAGCTAATATAAGCTAAAATGTAACACTGTTGCCAAAAAAGCAAACATCATTCTGGGATGTATAAGCAGGAGTGTTGTAAGCAAGACACACGAAGGAATTCTTCTGCTCTACTCCGCGCTGATCAGGCCTCAACTGGAGTATTGTGTCCAGTTCTGGGCGCCACATTTCAGGAAGGATGTGGACAAATTGGAGAAAGTCCAGAGAACTGCAACAAAAATGATGAAAGGTCTAGAAAACATGACCTATGAGGGAAGATTGAAAAAATTGGGTTTGTTTAGTTTGGAGAAGAGAAGACTGAGAGGGGACATAACAGTTTTCAAGTATATAAAAGGTTGTTACAAGGAGGAAGGAGAAGAATTATTCTTAACCTCTGAGGATAGGACAAGAAACAATGGACGTAAATTGCAGCAAAGGAAGTTAAATTTGGATATTAGGAAAAACTTCCTAACTGTCAGGGTGGTTAAGCGTTGGAATAAATTGCCTAGGGAGGTTGTGGAATCTCCATCATTGGAAAGTTTTAAGAGCAAGTTAGACAAACACACGTCAGGAATGGTCTAGATAATAGTCCTGCCATGAGTGCAGAGGACTGGACTAGATGACCTCACGAGGTCCCTTCCAGTCCTATGATTCTATGAACAAGGACAAATTGCCTGGTTGATTATTTGATCTTGCGTAATGTATTTTAGGATTTGAAAAGTAATATAGTCTCTCTAGAAATTAGAGATGGAAAAGGCCCACAGGGATTAAATTATGGCTTGGACTATGCGCCTGTGTGAGGAAGTAAGAATCTGCCTATTGTAGTTCTATAGCCCTCGGCTATAGTAGTATCTGAGCACCTCACAATCTTTAATGTATTTATCGTCACAGCAGCCCTGTGAGATAGGGAAGTACAATTATCCCCATTTCAGAGGTGGGATGCTGAGGCACAGAGAGCCCAAGTGACTGCCCCAGAGTCACACAGGAAATTTGTACCAGAGCAGGAAATTGAACCTGTATCGCCCAAGTGCTGCCTACTACTCAAATCACGGGACCACACTTCCTCTGTGTTGGGGATAGAGCGCTGTCACTTCTCCTGACAATGAGATGCATTCTGGGGTGCATCAGTATCATTACTCAGCCAGTGGCTTAGTTGCAGAGGTAAAAGGTGCCCTCTCCCATGTGGGAGCTAATGCTGTGACATGAAACAGTGACGGCTGGGTGGATTCAAATTTAAGGCAGTGAAATGTTGTCTTTAGTTCTGTTGCCAGATGTTGCCTGTGCTTCTGAAAACTCTCATCTTCTGTGCAGTGAGTGCTGAGATACCTAAGCACAGAATTAGCTTTAGTAAAAATAATAATAATAATTTTCAGGGGGGTTTAAATGCTGATTCAGTATGAAATATCGCACATTGAAAGCACAACCTTTTCGGTGCACTACATACTCCACACTATCTAGTTTTCTGCTGTGGAAACTGCAATCACTCTCTTGCTACTAAAACTCCATCTCTCTTGAGCCCTGCTGCACAGAAGTTAATTACGTCTTCCTCTGATTTTTATAGTCTAAAATGGGATCCTATCCGAGATCAACTGGATACATTTGCTGCTATTGCAAATGCCTCCAAAGGGGGAAGAATTGGAATGGAGGAGTTTGCTGAGTACTTGAAGCTGCCTGTCTCAGATGTTCTCAAAGAGCTGTTCCTACTCTTCGATAGGGTAAGGATTTATGGCACTGACTGAAATAAGGTGTCTTATTAACATTCTCTTAGGAATCATTTTCCCTAAAGATATTTGCAGGCATAAGTCCTGCTCACAAAAGGAGTAAATTGCCAACCAAAATCCTATTGACAGGATTGTGAGGCTGCAGGTAACTGGGGGAGCCTAGTACATGTAGTACGAGTGCACGTTCGTGCTTGTGAAAACATGCTGTACTTTGAAAGGTTCCCATTTATGCACTGTGTGCTACGTATAATCAGCACGGAATACTGCAAGCGGGGCCGACTTTAGGCCGATTCCTGTGAATCAAGCCCCGCGCCTAAGAGGGCCCCATAACATCCAGAAGAGGGGCCCCGCAAGGTAAGGCCCCGGAAGACAACTGCTGCCAAGGAAGGCCCCTCCACCGAAGTGCCACCGGAAACAGCGGCAACCAATTCAGCTGCCGCCGAATTGCTGCCGCCAGCTGCCGCCGTCTTCAGTGGCATTTCGGCGGCGGGTCTTTTGAATCGGGCCCCCACGTCCTAAAGCCAGCCCTGGCTGCAAGCACTCAAGGATCTGTTGTTCCCGTTTTATTTTGGGAGTTTCACAAACTCTGCATGTTTTTCCTGGTCCTGCTTTTTAGTAAACTTCCCTATCAAGGAATTGTGCCATATAGCACTGACAAAACTTGTTTTGAGATTCTCTAGGTCTGAACGAATTCATCTGCATAAAATGAAGGGTCCAATTTCTTCTTCTTTTTAAAACGCTGACTGTATTGAAAGTGCCTGACCTACAAACATATGTGAACATTTCATCGCCATAGACCATATTTAATCCCAGCTGTTCCGTAATGACCATCGTGTCTCTCTCTAGGAAACTATTGGCTAAGGCCCTACTTTTCCCCAAGCTGGGACTTTCCCGTATGCTGAGTAAACTGTAGTCATTTGAGGATCACCCTCCATGCTTACAGTGTGGTGCTGATTACCAGATTACGGTATGGCTCCATGTAGCAGAGTCCTACAGAGCAGTAGAGTAGTTGAGATTTTTATTTTCACTGAAAATTCTATCCACTTGCCCCAAACGAAATCAGCGACGCTTAAAATCCCAGCTCTTTGACTCAGGCTAGCAAGCTTACTGCTGATGCTCATGTAAGTCTGGCTCGAGCGTCTCATCAACACCTTGTTCTTCCTGCCTGCTTTTTTTTTTTTAATTTAATTTCAAAATACTCAACTTGCACGCAAGAACGCAGCTCTTTGGGGAAGGAAGGGAAATGAGTTATGGGTACTCTCAGCTCCAGGTCACTGACTTGAGCCTCACCCAAATTTGTAGCCACCAAAAGGCCATCAAAATCTCAGATAGTAAAATGAGTGGACGGGGTCCGTGATATAGAAACCCCCATCAAACCTGATTCTTGTTCAGTCTTAGCAGAGAGGCTACAGACAAAAAGTGAAACGAAACTATCCTGACCGTTAGGCTGTGGCCATCACAGTAAGTGGGAGGTTGAGACCCATTGGCATGGCTGGTTAGGCAATCCTGTATGGTTGCTAGCCACGCTGCACCGATTTGGACAAACAAGTTACTTTAATTTCTGAACTCCAACAAAGGTGAAGACATTGGAGAGGAGAATGCAGGGACACATACAACCATGGTAAACTGAGCGGATCTCCTTGGGAAGTTAAGTTAGAAGTCGTCTAACCTTGGCTGTGGTCCTTTCTAATGTTGCATTGCTCAAAGGGCCACCAAGAACATTTTGAAAATTTTGCTGTATCGTTTTCAACCCCTCAGTTTTCCCTAAAATGGTTTCACATTCGATAAAACAAATCTGATCTATAAAATAAAAAGCAAGTGTTCGGCAAGAGAAATACTTGTCAAAAGCAGAGGGTGGCTGCAGGGAGCTGATGGAATTCAGGCAACCAAAGGCTGCATCAGACGTGCCTGGGCATGGGGAATACTAATACTTCAGACAGATAATCTGTATTTTGCTCACACCCAGCTCAGACTCCATTATTGCTCTCAGAGGCTGCAGGATTTTCAGCTCTCATCTGGTTAATTCTCTGTAAACCATTCACCATGTTCCTCGCTCAAGCCTTACTTGGTGGAGGGAGCAATAGTGGAGGGGGCCTTGCAAGAGGTCTGGGAGGTCTTTTAGCAGGAGGTGGACAAGGAAGAGGGAATCTTGGAGGACTCGTTGGAGGACTCGTCAACATTATCAGTGAGGTAGCAGCTCAGTACACCCCAGAGCCACCCCCAACTCCTCGCAGCCACTTCATGAACGTGGAAGCCGGCGAGAGTGAGGAGATCAGTCAGTTCCGCCGACTCTTTGTCCAGCTGGCCGGAGATGACATGGAAGTGTGCGCCACCGAGTTGATGGACATTCTAAACAAGGTAGTGGCCAGACATAAAAACTTGAAGACAGAGGGCTTCAGCCTGGACACATGCCGGAGCATGGTGTCAGTCATGGACAGTGACACAACCGGCAAGCTGGGCTTTGAGGAGTTTAAGTACCTGTGGAATAACATCAAGAAGTGGCAGTGCGTGTACAAAGAACACTACTCCGACCAGTCAGGAACTCTTGGGAGTGCTCAGCTGCCAGACGCATTCAAGGCTGCAGGGTTCCAGCTGAACGAACAGCTCTACCAGATGATCATTCGCAGATACTCCGATGAAAATGGGAGCATGGATTTCAATAACTTCATCAGCTGCTTGGTGCGACTGGATGGCATGTTCCGTGCCTTCAAATCCCTGGACCAAGATGGAGACGGCCTGGTGAACATGAACATTCAAGAGTGGCTGCAGCTGACCATGTACTCCTGAGGGAACACACTGGAATGGAACACACTCCAACTGTGTGCTCTTGTTTATACTGGTGTTAACTAACTGGAGCCTTTCTCCTTCTTCAAGAGCAACCGTTTGTCAAGTCAAGCAAGCTTTGTTGCTATGAAAGAGCACACAATAATGCTTAAAAACGTGTAGTTTATTGTGAAATGTTTGTTTTTTCTACTGTGTATGTTTTACAGTTTGGATTGCTGAGGGGCTAGCAAATGGAGCATTTCTTGAGCTGTGCAAGACTCTGGCTGTGTGCGCGCACACATGCATATGAGTACCTGTAATAGGAAAGCTAGAATGATGATGGGAAGAGTAGTCGTTAAGGCTTTTCTCTCATATAGCATGTTGGTGGCTGGTGGACATATACCTATAATACAGAATACATTTCTGATTTTTTCTTAAGATTGGGGTTGTTTTTGATGACTGTTTTGATTTTTATGTGTTATCTATCAGTGCTTATTTTGCTGGAGGCAGAAGCTGTGTTTGCCTGTAGGGAAATTGCTAGTAAATAGAGGTGTATTGATTTCTAATTTGTAAGGAATTATTTGTAATGCGGAAAATAAATTGGAGTTGTAATTATTATTATAATCAATGGATTTTGAGAGACAAACTAAATCTCTCTTCTTTCCTACTTCTGCTGTCTCATTGTTTTCAGCTGAAATGTTTCCTGGGGACCCGGTGCTTGGTATATACTCTTTTTATTCCTGCAGCCTTCTAACAAATATTTTTACTGTAAAGTGCAATAATCTGAGTAGTGTTAAAATACAGAATTGCCTATCGAGAGGGCCGTTGAACTGCTGCAGTCACCTATTAGACAGACAGATGGAAAAATTCAGCCTTGGCTTATCTCCATTGAAGTGGAGTTTCCTCAGGGATGAATTTCACCCACAATCTCCAACTACAGTAGTTCCATTCATGTCAGGGCAGAGATGCTTGCAGTGGCATTAAAAGGCAAGAAGCAGCAGGAACTGGAGAAGGTGTGTGCCTGCAGTTCAGAATGTTCTTGGCTGCTTTAAAGCAAAATTATTTTACATGGGCCTAGTTGATATTAACGTGTGTGTGTGTGTGTGTTTGAGAGCGAGATAGAGAGCGTGAGCTTGCTGAATGGAATGTGAAAAGATGGTCAAGCAGTCATCTCTAGTTACAAATATCCATCCGCCTATGCCCTTCCTACACAACCTTGATAAGAAAGTGTCATCAGCAGCTAACTAACTAAACAATAGGGAGATAGCATTTGATTATTAACAGGCTGATGTATTTTGAAATCATTATGGCTTCCATTTCCATTTCTACGTTCACCGAGTCTGTGTGCACATTGTCATTGAAATCTGATCAGCTTTCCACAATGTACGAACTGTCGTTTAAATCACTTACAGTGCACGATACCAGACTGAATGACAGAAACTTAGTAAAAATAAAAGAATAGTCAAATTGTGACAAAATAGGCTAACTTCTGAACCACATCCGGTGGCGAGGTGGGTAATAATCCCAGTAGAAGAGTGAGTGAAGGAGAGAGAATGACACCTTTGTGATTGTTTCTATATTAATGTTTGCTTTAGAATCTCTGTCTTTCAGGCTAATGAGATCTCACCTGTGGGTACAGGTAATTGTTTGGCAGGGAAGGATTAAAATAACAACCTCCTGCATGATGTTCCCTATTATGAAAATGAGACATGTAAAAACACATCCCTACTGTTGTGTCCAATAGGAATTCCTCTCTCTCTGTTGCAGACCTAGAAGCGATTGTGATGATTTTCTTTGACATACAGGAACAGTTCTCCTAGGAAATATGGTTTCTAAATCAAACTAGAAACTATAGTAAAAGTTGACGTGAAAACTATCCCTGTTATGACACCTTTTATAGGCACAGTGCAAGTTGGGCCCCTTGGGCAATGACACCTCAGGCTTTTTCCACATCACTCCTGTGCATCCACCTGGCCTTGGAAGGGGATTTGCTAGTTGGAAAAAGGGTAATTCAGTGTCCATGCCCGATCTTTCTCCCTATGGAGCTCTGAAGAGACTGTTTATTGTGGGTGGGCGGGAGGGGTGTTTTTCTTACAATATGCAAGCTTTACTGTTACTGAGACCACCATAAATGTACTTAACTGAGCACATGCCTCTGACTCATAAACAGAAAATACGTCTTAAATATATAGTACCCCATTCTGAAAACGGCAATGCAATGCTGAAGTCTGGTTTAAAATCAGACTACATAGTAAAATTGTTGTATTTAACTTTTACTTTTCTTTAGCAACATACAAATATTTAAATGAGCTACATGTATTTGCTAGGCCAAATACCCAGTTAATAGTAAGTATAGCTGAGGAGCAGCATTCAGGCATTCAGCACACTGCAGGATCCCAAAGTCACACTAGCCAGCCACTGCTTCATTCGTGCTTTCCAGGCCCGTCATAGCCACCCTGAACTCTGCTGGGCATACAGCAGGTAGATAGCCCATGGAAGCCTGGTAAGTGCCGTTATTATCCTAGTGTATGACTTGGGCTATATAATAACCAGAGGCAGTGGCTTCTGCATCACCACATGGTGTATGTCGGTGGTGAGAGAATCGAGGGGGGACATTTCACCAGACAGTTGCAATGAGTTAATGTGACAGAAAGACCTGAAATGAAAACCAAAATTTTAAATTGAAAAAGTAGCTGTACATGGAATGCTACCCCCCTTATCTTTGCTATTTGGGGAATTGGGCTTTTGGTTCACAAGTCACCTCTCTGAATAGCTTTGGCTAAACAGTTTAAATCTCTGCTGCAAATCACAATCTCCTGTGAAAACAGAGATGCTGTTAGGCCAAACTTACCTGCAGTGATATTGCTTCTTACTGTCAGTGTTTCTCTAGAGGCATTTTTAATTCAGTGCCCGTCCTTTCTCTCCTATCCTCTCTCATGTCAGGAGCCATGCAAACATCTCCGTTTCTGCTCCTGCCCTTCCCACCTCTCCTTTCATCAAGTGTCAAACCATCAGGCAAGTAGCCAGCATCCTAGGTGTTAGTATGATGAAGTCACAGTATGAACCTGAAATGCAGTTATCACACCCAGATATCCAAAATGCTGGAATGAAGTACTTCTGATGGCACTGCATTTAATTCTTGGTTTTGACACCTAGATGGAAATAATTTGACCATACTAACTTTGTCATGCTCTGTTTATTAATAACGAAAGCATTAATCCCCATTATGAACCAACTGACTTCCAAATTCTGTGGTTTTGTTTTAAACCAAAGCCATATTCACTTAACATAGCTTACTTCCCCCCCCCCAACTCTTGCATTCATATTTTTATGCACCACTGGGACCATCTTAAACCATTTAAAAATTATACTAAGTCATACCCAAGCTAAAACCTGTACGTCATGCCACACCACGTATACGATGGAATTGTAAATTCCTGAAAACGGTTCTAGTGGAATCAGCAAAAAACCTTCAACTAATTATGTACAATACAAGCATTTGCTGGACCTTTGATGATAAATTAACAATCCGGGCATTCAGATTGTAAAACTACACAATAAAAAGCAATGATACATTGGATATCTAACATTTGGATGTCACAAGATCCATAGTGTTAAAATATCTGGCATCAGAAACCATTGGACCAAAAAAAAAATTATCCTGAGGTACCAGCTAACTGTTAATCACAGAGGTTAAAGTGCAGAGATTGACTAGAAAATTGCCAACAAGCATCAAATTATACCATGCTACCTGTCTAACAGGATGCTGGTAATTTTATTAGCAGAGAAGAATTTTATAAGGAAACTTGTTGGCAAACCTGCAGGTCTCTAAGCAGTAGGTGATATTCAACATTCTAAATGCTTCCACAAAGATTCTTTACTCTATCAATAGAAAACAAAACATGGGTGTCTGTAAACTGGCAGTGAATTGGCTTTAGAGGCTGAGTAAACTTGGATCTAGGTAGCAATTGCTTTAAATCTTGCCAAGTATATTGGTCATTTTTTGTTTGTTTAAGAGTAAAAATACTTTCTCGCCCACCTATCTGAATCCAGGACCATGCAAAGTACAGAAGCACTCATTCAGTAATGGAAATCCACAGTATGCAGATCCCAAGGATCTCAAGGCATTCTACAATTTAGTCTTAGCACTGTCCCATTAGGTAGCTTATTGTTCCATTATACAAATGGAGGAACTGAGGAGCAGAGACGCTAAGTGTGTTGTGTTCAAGAGGACAGCAGAGCCAGAAAGCTGTGCAGATCTCCCTTCTGCTCTGTGTGTTTACCCACAAGACTTTTGTTTGTTCATTTGTCTGTAAAATGTTTCATATTGATCAACTTGGGAGGCTCTTGACACTACTATTTTGCGTCCTGGAAGAATATTTTAATTCAGAAATGTAGCCCTCCTTTTTTTTTTTCTCATGAATTCTACATCATCAGCATTCAGTTTTTACAAATTTGTTTGCTGTTCAAAATTTGTTGATGAATGTCTCGTGGGAATATTTCAGCCCAGGGATCGCCAGTCACCTTAACATCAAGGTAGATGCTCTGTGTCTGGTCACCTAACTTTCAAATGTTACTGTTTCTTACCCATGACAGAATATCTCCCAAGTCCACAAAGAACTTTTACAATCGTCACATAAATACAATCAACTCAAATATGCACGTGTATTTCAGCAGGTATTTGCCACTTCCCCTCACTGCAAATAGACTCGCCAATAATTTTACTTCAATCTGATAGCCAGTCCCATCAAAGGAACTGCAGTTTAGGTCTGAATGAATTTATTGTAGTATCTTTCTACTTAATACAATCTGGTTTTCCTACTTCCAATACAGGCCATTATGATTAAAGTGCAATATCTTGTTGTTTAACTCATGAAGTGTCTCAGGTATTTTTACAGCATTCTGAACATAGTACTTGCTCCACAGAAAGCCCATGGTAACTTCTTGACTATGCGTGTGCTGTATCATATCTCTGTGTTCTATACCTTATAGCCAAAAGTACTTTTTGGGGTGATCAAAAGCTAATAACGAAAACTCCCTTCTTATGCAGGTAAAAATTTTAATCCTTTTGTGAACTGGTGCTTACAAAACTGCAAGCAGAAGTCAATTGTTCATCTGTAGAAATGCTTCCTCTGGTCATTTTTAAATGGTACACATGCACTGATTTTTTTTTTCCAGAATTTTTTTTAAAAATAGTAAATCAAGCATTAGTACAGATTGCATAGCTTGATTATATTTCTCATATGATGAGCCTTTCAAGTGATCCAAGCTATTAACTCTAACTTTTGCCATCTGTCTTTGTGGTTACAGAATGGAGATGGCACCATAGACTTCCGAGAATACGTGATTGGTTTGTCTGTTCTTTGTAACCCTGCCAACACAGAAGAGACTATTCAGATGGCGTTTAACGTAAGTTCAGTTTAGTACAGCACTGTAAACCTGACAGACCTGGGCTGACTGTAATTCTGTTCTCTTTCAAATTATAATATAAATTTATAGATTCAGTCTGTCATGTGAATGTGAGTAATACTCTTAAACCAACTGACATTTGTGGTGAAGAAAATGCAGATGTCAGCTTCGTAGATAAGTTCTTCAAAAGCCATGTGAAGGCACTAAGGAATATGTAACTTGGCAAGATAACTCCAAAAATGATCCAGCAACAATTACACACTTCTGTGGGGGCGTTTTGTGAGCGATACGTAGATCAGAATAGTTTGGTGGGGCAGAAGTGTTTAGTCTAGCTGTTCTTTTTAACAAAATCATCAGTGGACATGTCAAGGCTAGTAAAATAAAAAATTAGTTACCAGCTTGTTTTGAATCATGACTTTGAGATCCCTCCACTGCTCTGCTTTTGTGCATTCCTCATGCAGTGTCTTGAGATATGAAGGAAAGTTACTCTGAATAGGACTCTCATAAGAGAGACCAGTGCTTACTCAAGCAGTTGCCTATATTATTGTGTCCTATTGCTGCTCTATATAGCTAAGTATTCCAGCAATCCAGCCTGTTCAACCACTGCGCCAAAAGGTAGCTCTGCTTTCTCAGAGATGTTTTGTGTCTGAAGATGCTCAGAAAGACTGGCCTCCAAACCATAGCAACCGCCAATGGTATATTAACTGTTGCATTTACACCTCTACCCAATATAACGCTGTCCTCGGGAGCCAAAAAAATCTTACCGCGTTACAGGTGAAACCTCATTCTATCGAACTTTCTTTGATCCACCGGAGTACGCAGCCCCGCCCCCCAGACTAGTGCTTTACCGCGTTCTATCCAAATTCATGTTATTTCGGGGCGCGTTATATCGGGGTAGAGATGTACTTTGAAGCCGATAATTTGGACATCATTACTCTCCTCAGTGGTGAGCATTCTACTCTGAAATGGAGCTATGACTTTTCTTCCATTATCTGCTGTCAAACATAGTTTCACTTGCAGTGGGTTCTGCTCGATTGCAGGGGTTCACCCTGGGGAGCTCTTTACAGGATGGGAGCCATCGTTCCCTTTATTTCTGACACTAGTGAGTGGTTAGTGCAGCTGCTCACTGCCACGGCCATGCTAGAAAGGATGGGATGAAATATGTAATGGGCGACAAATCATGCATGTTATTATAATATGGATTTTCATCCTAGCCAAAATAGTAGCAAGTTCAGTCATGTCATAAAAGTTTAACTTGCAGAAAAAAAGACAAAAGCCTGATGGTATTCTTTTTAGTACTTATACATGGGACACTTTTTAAAATAAATATAATGGTTTATAACAAACTATGGGCCGTGTTTTTGAAAAAGCTAATTTACTGGTATTTTTCCATGACTAGTTTCTGAGCATATTCTCCAGTACAGCATATTTACATCCAATTATTGCATTTGTCCATCATGCATCCTTTGATCTCAGTGTTGTCTTTCTTTTGAAAAGTTCCTTGAAAAATGTCCCATCTCATTCTCTGGAAAAAAACATTTTTTAAAAATTTGTAATAAAAATTAGCTGTTGGGACTCCAGTCTTCAAATCACAGTGACAACTGCTGAGACATCTTGAATGGCAGAGACCATTATTGGGTGCTTTCAAAGGTTAATTTGAATTGGAATTGCTGTGCTACCACATAGGCAAACTGATACCAGGGGTGTTCACATTACAGTTTTGTAATCTTTCGACTTCAGCTCTTTGACGTTGATGATGACGGCAGCATAACAGAAGAAGAGTTTGCTTGTATTCTCCGGTCATCTCTCGGCGTGCCTGACCTTGATGTTTCTCAACTCTTTAAGGAAATAGACACAGATCATTCTGGGAAGATCGCCTATAGTAAGTCTATTTCATAGAACTAATACACTTATACTAAGAAAGAGCTTTGATATTACTACTCTAAGATCTCAGTCTCCGATTATTACAGATTCAGAACTCTTTTCCCCACAAAAAAAGTCTAACAGGTGCCTAGACCACTCATATGTTGTTAATGTTGAGAAAAATATGTGGTTGGGGAACATGGACAAAGATGATGTATTAATTTCTCCTTAATTGAATGTCTGCGCTTGGAGCTGGGGGTGTCATTTAGTTGGGGATTGGTCCTGCTTTGAGCAGGGGGTTGGACTAGATGACCTCCTGAGGTCCCCTCCAACCCTGATATTCTGTGATTCCCATTCGAAGAGACATACTTGCACTACAGTGCCAGAGACCCTCGGCACATATTCAGGGCTGCTAGCCAGTCCCACCACTCTCGCTGCCATGGCTACAGTCTATTTTTAGCACCTGAGCATAATGGGAGCAAGTGCAAGTATTTCTCCTCACGCCGGGAATCACTCCCCTCAGCTCTAAGTGTAGGTGTAACGTAAGAGATCTTATAACATCATTTCGGTTGGTTTTTATATGCCATCTCCATCACCATGAATACCTTACAAGAGATTCCCACAAGCAGCCAATGGATTAACGTCTTCCATACTTCCCCTGACCCAATCGCCACAATTGGTAGATTTTCTGTCTTCCCAACTGCCCCACCCCCTTTCTTCTTCCTGCATTGCTGGTATTATTATGGCTGAGAGAAAGCTGTTCTGAAGCAGTGAGCTTTGCACATCCCATTTAAGGCAAGGAGACTTGTGGTCATTCTAAGCCCCTGTATTAGGCAATTCCAAAGTCTGGGATTTATGCTGTGAAATCTGTGTCTCCCATGCTAGTGAATTCCACCACTGAGACCGACAATCACCTCTTATGCTTCTTAGCAGCTACGAACCATTATTTGTAATGAAATAATCCACAATAGCCTCACTTTTTGCAAGAGTTTTGACAAGTGTAAAATTTTAACTTTTCAGGTCACCATTCAATTGGCATTTCAGTTTCTGGAAGTTTTAATAAGACTAAATATAGAACAGCTACAATAGAAATAGTAATTCCCAAACTGCCCACCCTGGAGTCTGTTGCCCCTTCCTCTGAAGCTTCTTGTCCTGGTCACTGTCAGTGAAGGGATACTGGTCTCAGTGTGGCAGTCACTATAATTTTCTTTGCTGTAATGCTGTTATTGTGCAGTAGAGTATTTTGCATCATTGCTGCTCAACCCACTGTCTTTACTGTCTTTAATTTCAGATGAGTTTAAGGACTTTGCATTCAAGCATCCAGAATATGCCAAGTTATTTACTACATACCTAGAGCTACAGAGGTGCCAGCTACAGACATTAGACGAAGAAGATTATCAGACACCAGAAGACACATACTCACAGAGTAAGACATCAGTTTCAGAAAAGACCCCAATCGCAAGAAATAAAGTCGGTCCTGAAAGCAATGAAGAAGACATCTCAAGTACTTCAGACAAAAAGGATGACTAAGTATAAACAGCCTGATAATTTTGCATTTACACTGTGTACATTTCACTGCTTGTTGAATATTGATAACAGTTAAGATTTTAAGAATTTTTTGACTTTTTTTGTATTTCTCTGTGTGTCAAAATTGTGAGGGAGGAGGGATAAATAATTTATTTCATTCTGCCACTCAGTGTTGTAAGTAAAAATGTCTCCTCTTAGGTAGATTGCACAATACACTCTGAATCTAAGTTAATGAATACCATAGCCTCAATTTTTTTTGGTGTTAGTCTCACAGGACTGTGAATATTGTTTACTCTCTTCCAAGCAAGGTGTTTACAAGGTAGCAGACATTGTTAAGGTAGCCAACCAAAGAAAAGTAATTTCCCAGTAGGGACTGAGGAGAAGATTTGCTGCTTTCCCTCGCTATAGGACATTTAAATGTAAGATTTTGTTTTCTTTAGTCTCCGGGCACCCTTCAACATTTCTGAAATTTCAAACGTATAGAAAATTTAGAATTCATAGGAGAACAAGTGTTAGGAAGTTGGTATTTTAGTTAGTGCGTGGCTGTCTTGAGGCTTTCCTTAATCTGTTGTCAACCACAGTCAAAATTTCTCAACAAAGCCATGTTGATTCACTGATAATAGCAACATCTTTGGACAAGGCCCACTAAAGATGGAATGGGTTGTATTTGTTAATAAAAATGAATTGGAGTTCAAAGATAGCAGATTATTTGAATAGGAAAACTCAGAAAACAGGGCCTCAGTGGTTAGAACACTAAATGGAAAAAAAGGCATATAAACAAACACAGTTTTTACTAATTTAATGCCATATGAAAACTAGAGGAAAATTTCGATCTAATAGTCATCAAGTGATTATGACCTTGTTCTGGATAATGTCAAGCCATAGTTCTAATAGAATCTACTGTAAAATAGGCTTTCAGAAACCATATCTGCACTTAATACACCCCAAGAGCGTGATCCAAAGGCCACTTGAGGTCAGTGGAAAGATTCCTGTTGACTGCAGTAGTCTTTGCCTCAGTCCCCTACTGTGCAATTTGGGACCAGAGTTTTGAAATGTTGGTCCATCATCTTTTCGCCCATTAACCTGAAAGGGATTTATATTCTTAGCTTTCAACATTCCTAGGAGTTACTCGCATAGATTACCCTATTCATCAAAGGGAGAAGTGGCAGGTTAGTTTCAATTAGAGAATACCTGCTGAAAGATGGGCAAGACGCTCAGGAATATTACCTCAGAAGCCTGGAATGTATTGTGTAGCATCAGCAGTAGACCTAGTTCTGCTATTTGAGGTCCAGTTGCAATGGTGGCTTCTGACCTTTGATCAATGATTTTACTGTCTCAAGGTATATTTACATGTTTTAGCTTTCATGTGTGATCTTCTGTAATACTGTGGCTTTCTCAGTTCCAGATGCTTTAAATAAATTTTTTTTTTAAGAACATGTGTGAGTATTGGAGGAAGGACATACTGGCTACATGGGCTGCTGGGGTTTTCCATGCAATGTCTTCGTATCGTGTAAGGTTCAATGTAAGTTGAAGTTGCCATTCTTAGCGCTGAGAACGATGGTGCTGCCATTTACTGCAAGGCTAGAGAAGTATCATATGGTTGCTGCTTTCCTGGCGATACAATGGCAGAGAATTCTCCCTGCTGACTCCCCTAGTAAAAGGGAACATTGGCACAAAGGAACCACACACAAAGGAAAAAAGAATTTTGCAGTCATCCCTTTTGTGGAGCCTCTGAGATGCTTGTCTGTCCACAGCCTGGAAATGAGGACACGTCATAGGCAAGTAAAAGGAATCAGTGATTCGAACCATAATTCATAAATAGAAATTATGTCTGAGTGTAAGTTGAACTCTAGGAATGTGCGCTCTGACCCCACAGCAGCAAATACCAGAAGAAGGATCTAACCACCATGATTTCTGAGACACCTTCGTACATGTAGTCAGTTGATCCCTTACTTTCAGAAGCTATGTATGAAAGTGTACAGACAGTGTGTACAGCCTGTGATAGATTGTTGGCTTGCCTCTTCAGCCAATTTATGGGATTTTTTGTTTTTGTTTGTTTTTTGCTGCCTCTTGCTAAGCAAACAGATTTCCCCACAAAGTTAGGAACTACAGTACCAGTATTCAAAAATTAGTTACTGATGTGTGTGATTATCGGCTGGGGCCACCCTTTGCCTCAGCCTGGCGTGGCTATACAGTGCCCCAGTCGCTGAGGGCTTGTCTAAATGGACAATCACTGGGTGTGAACCTACCCTGTACTAGCATGCTGCACTCTAGGTGTCTGTGTGGACCCTGCTGATTACTCTAAAAGTTCCCTAGTGCACTTTGAAGTATTGCTGTTTTAAACATCAGTACATCAGTGTGCTCTAGGGAACTTTTAACATGCATCAGCAGGCCCCACATGTACACTTACTGCTCAGGAGGCTAGTGGAGGGTAGATTCACCCCCTAGCTTGCAATGCAGGAAGTGTTCATTTAAACAAGCCCTTAGAGGCAAAATGAATATGAATTTCTTAGCAAAGGGGATTTTGCCTGACACACACATCAAAGGGGACTGGAAGTGTAGTTCATGGTTTGTGTCAGGATAGGAGGAGGATGCTTTTATTCCAGGTAACTAAAGTAAGAGAGGGAGCGTTAGTGGATAGACAAAACAGTTTTTTCTCCAGAACCTTTGTGTGGCAAGAGTTGTTTATGCACACTCCTTGAATTTAGGAACATAAGAATGGCCGTACTGGGTCAGACCAAAGGTCTATCTAGCCCAGTATCCTGTCTACCGACAGTGGCCAATGCCAAGTGCCCCAAAGGGAGTGAACCTAACAGGTAATGATCAAGTGATCTCTCTCCTGCCATCCATCACCACCCTCTGACAAACAGGCTAGGGACACCATTCCTTACCCATCCTGGCTAATAGCCGTTAATGGACTTAACCTCCATGAATTTATCCAGTTCTCTTTTAAACGCTGTTATAGTCCCAGCCTTCACAACCTCCTCAAGCAAGGAGTTCCACAAGTTGACTGTATGCTTTGTGAGGAAGAACTTCCTTTTATTTGGTGGCCCCTAGTTCCTGTATTATGGGAATAAGTAAATAACTTTTCCTTATCTACTTTCTCCACATCACTCATGATTTTATATACTTCTATCATATCCCTCCTTAGTCTCCTCTTTTCCAAGCTGAAAAGTCCCAGCCTCTTTAATCTCTCCTCATATGGGACCCTCTCCAAACCCCTAATCATTTTAGTTGCCCTTCTCTGAACCTTTTCTAGTGCCAGTATATCTTTTTTGAGATGAGGAGACCATATCTGTATGCAGTATTCGAGATGTGGGCGTACCATCGATTTATATAAGGGCAATAATATATTATCCGTCTTATTCTCTATCCCCTTTTTAATGATTCGCAACATCCTGTTTGCTTTTTTGACCCCCTCTACACACTGCGTGGACATCTTCAGAGAACTATCCAGGATGACTCCAAGATCTTTTTCCTGATTCGTTGTAGCTAAATTAACTCCCATCATATTGTATGTATAGTTGGGGTTATTTTTTCAATGTGCATTACTTTATATTTATCCACATTAAATTTCATTTGCCATTTTGTTGCCCAATCACTTAGTTTTGTGAGCTCTTTTTGAAGTTCTTCACAGTCTGCTTTGGTCTTAACTATCTTGAGCAGTTTAGTATCATCTGCAAACTTTTCCACCTCACTTTTTACCCCTTTCTCCAGATCATTTATGAATAAGTGGAATAGGATTGGTCCTAGGACTGACCCATGGAGAACACCACTAGTTACCCCTCTCCATTCTGAGAATTTATCATTTATTCCCACCCTTTGTTCCCTGTCTTTTAACCAGTTCTCAAGCCATGAAAGGACCTTCCCTTTTATCCCATGACAACTTAATTTACATAAGAGCCTTCGGTGAGGGACCTTGTCAAAGGCTTTCTGGAAATCTAAGTATACTATGTCCACTGGATCCTCCTTGCCCACATGTTTTGACCCCTTCAAAGAATTCTAACAGATTAGTAAAACACGATTTCCCTTTACAGAAACCATGTTGACTTCTGCCCAACAATTTATGTTCTTCTATGTGTCTGACAATTTTATTCTTTACTATTGTTTCAACTAATTTGCCCAGTACTGACGTTAGACTTACCGGTCTGTAATTACCAGGATCACCTCTAGACCCCTTTTTAAATATTGGTGTTACATTAGCTAACTTCCAGTCATTGGGTACAGAAGCTGATTTAAAGGGCAGGTTACAAACCATAGTTAATAGTTCTGCAACTTCACATTTGAGTTCTTTCAGAACTCTTGGGTGAATGCCATCTGGTCCCGGTGACTTGTTAATGTTAAGTTTATCAATTAATTCCAAAACCTCCTCTAGGGACACTTCAATCTGTGACAGTTCCTCAGATTTGTCACCTACAAAAGCTGGCTCAGGTTTGGGAATCTCCCTAACATCCTCAGCCGTGAAGACTGAAGCAAAGAATCCATTTAGTTTCTCCGCAATGACTTTATCGTCTTTAAGCGCTCCTTTTGTATCTCGATCATCCAGGGGCCTCACTGGTTTTTTAGCAGGCTTCCTGCTTCTGATGTACTTAAACATTTTGTTATTGTTATTATCTTTTGAGTTTTTGGCTAGCCATTCCTCAAACTCCTCTTTGGCTTTTCTTTTTCTAGTGGGGTGCAATAAGTGAAACACCATACTGTAGAGCACTGTAACAATTGGGTTACACAATGGGAAGCTACCACAGCTCGAAAGGTATAGCCCTATACATTAAACAGAAAAGGCCCACAAATGGTTGCAGAATGTAGCTGGGGTTCCACCATCCACTGGAGAGAATTAACTGAGCACAAGAGACACTAACTCAATATATGCACATCTGGTTGGTGTGCAAGAAGCAAATAAATTAATTTCTAGGCATCCTCAGGGCTTCTGGCTGCTTTTAAAAGACAAACTAAAAGCAGTTTGGCGTAACCAGGCACTATATCTAACTAAGTGGCAGAGGGGGACTGACGCTGAAAGTTTTAAAAAGCCATGCTAAAATAAAAAACAGTTCTCAATCTAGCATTGCAGGACCGTACATTTATATTTCAGCATAGGGTAAGTGTAAGAATTCAACAGTGTGGACCCCTGGTACATAAGACACTCATCTTGTAAAATGGATGTTATTTTGAACCCTATTCACTTCTTATGGGGAGTGATTCATCCAGTTGTCAGGCATCCACTGTGCTCTGTCAGCCAAGCAACATGATGATGTCAAGCCAGCTCAGATGGAAAGAGAGAGAAAAGAATGCCAGCATGCCTTAACCAGGCTGCTTCACAGAGATATTCAACAGCAGTGGTCATTACACTGACCAGCACAGGAGTGCATACAGGAGGGCCTCCAGGCTGATGCGAAATTACACACCTCTGATGGAACCCTACCCAGAAAGAACTAGATCAGTGAGGTCAGTAACACATTGATGGCTAGCAGACAAAGCAACTGTTAGATCCAATACTTTCTCTGTAGCCATCTGCCTAGCATCCATCACAGATGCCAAACCAGGTCCTGATTCACTATTGCCTTCTGGCTTGAGCTATTTCCGAGATTGTGCTTTGTTTTGTTTTCACTGTGGAGTTTTTGCACTTGCAGAAACTAACCCTTCTCCCCCAACACACATTCAACCCCCTCCCCCCCAAAAAACCTCCCTAGTTCAGCTTTTGACTGTAAAAATGAAAATTCATAACATTCAAAATTAAAATCCTAGGGCTTGGTGGGAATTGGCATTCATAACTGTGCAGGCAAGCATACAAGATGAAGTCACATGTAATCAGAGGATGTATCTGGTTTTAATAACATTTAATTAATTAATTTTAAGTCCCAGGAGTAAGAGTACCCTTTCCAATGAAATAACATTTATTAGATTGATTAACAATGAAGTGAAGTTTGTCAGTAGCTTTTAAGATAGCAGAGACACGGTTACTATACATAGAGAGGCGGAAGGTAAACATCTTACAGGCTTAGTGGCTATGTTCATAGCTTGGTTGAAATTTGGCCAGTTCATTAGTACAGGACAGATTCTGACATTTTGTAAAGCCAAAATGCTAACAAAAAAATTAATCTGATACAAATACAGTATGCAGCTAAAGTTCAAGATGTGGTACATTCAGCGCCACCATGCAGAGAGCGTAGAAGGCTCATTTAGGGTCCCGAAGTGCTTAAGCATGAATTTAATCCCATTACCATCAGCCATGTGTTTTGTTGACCATGATAATAATGCAGCGCATGACAAAATTGCACTGGCAAATGATTACTGAGAGTGTTAATCATAAAGTATCATAAAACAGAATCACTATAAATGAGTGAATAGCACAGGTATTTTGATTTATAATGTCATCCATTTAGCATTAAATCTTTCATAATCACTGCAACATGATTGATAAGACTTAGGTGATATGTGCTTAAATTTATGCTTAAATTACTTCATATAGGTCTTAGGGTTGTTTTTTTTCCCAAAAGGTTCAAGGTAGATAAACCCCCAAATACCTATTATCTTAATTTTTCAGACTGTTACTTTAAGTCTATATTCAAATAACTTGACAATTTCAACTCATTGTTCCATTAAGGGTGAAATGTTCAGATAGCCAAATAATCTAATATTCATTTGATTATCTGTATAATGTTTCTGTCTGCTCCCTATTTGAAATGTAAAATCAGGTTAAAATGAGGGGTTTATCTTTTAAAGGTTTTAAGGTTTTTTTTTTTATTGAGCTATTTTGTTCTAAGCTGAACAAACATATGTAGATCATCATGTCACCCTATTGTGTAACCAGAACTTGAGTATGTTATCCTATTAAGGCAGCCCTATTCATTCCAGTCCTGGAATTTTACATACATGCACTGGGCATTTTAATATTTACACAAATTTTGAGTCATCATTAGCCTTGATCATCATCAGCCACAATCCTGCAACCCTTACAGTACCAGGCAGGCTATTTCTCAGCTTCAGAAGAAAAGACTCTGGCAATTTTCTATTGTTATTTCAGAGGTGTCCTGAAGGCTAATGTTCATATAACACATCCCTATAATTACCATTTTTATCCATATTATCCATTTCTAGGTAGGTGATATTTGTCCTTAAGGATGCAAAAATTATAGAACTAAAATGAAAATGAAATTATTTAAATCCCAAATCTGCTGTTAACTGGTCTCCTAAAGGCCCTGATTCAGGAAAACTCTTAAACACATACTTAAGCAACCTTCCTGAATAAGGATGCTTGCATAAAGTGGGGTCAAGAGGTTTGTCTCACTGGGGTTTTGATCATCCCAGCTTCCCAGGCACTAATTGCTCATGTAGCCAACCAACTTACTGAGGGTAGCTCAGTGGTTTGAGCATTGGCTTGCTAAACTCAGGGCTGTGAGTTCAATCCTTGAGGGGCTCTTTTAGGGATTTAGGTGGGGATTGGTCCTGCTCTGAGCAGGGGGTTGGACTAAATGACCTTCTGAGGTCCCTTCCAACCTTGGTACTCTATGATTCTTTCACAGTGAATTAAACACAAAGTGCAATTCACCATGTGCAAAAGTAAACTGGTTTGTGTGTGTAAAACTCCCCATCTCAGGACAGTTTGGCAGGAATGGGGGAGAGTCTGGGCTGGTGTGGGGATGTTGCTGGGAGAGGAGTATTTAAACCCCAAGGATTCAAACAGCATATGTGTCACCACTCTACATCATGAGATGGGCTTAAAAATGAAATATTAGTTTGGAGTCTCTGTCTTATTGTTCTTGGTGCCTTTAGCACTCACAGTTTCTAGCTTCTCTGCAATCAAGAGATTAGAAACTTAATTATTTAAGAGATCTGGGATTTTTCACAATCACATGGACACAGGAGCTGGAGCTTCAAGACACACACATTAGATATCCAGAAGACTTGCACTAAAGCAGTTGGTAATCATGGTATAGGCCAGCAGCATGTTAATAGCTGTTCTGGGGTGGGGGACAGGGTGTGAACGGGGAGGGATGTGTGTGTCTGGCCCTGGTGTGACACAACAAGATGTTACTGTTAGGAATTGCCAGACTGGATCAGATCCAAGGTCCATCTAGTCTAATATCCTGTCTCTAACAGTGGCTGATACCAGATGCTTCAGAGGAAGGTATCAGACCCTCGCAGCAGGCAGATGTGGGATAATCTGCCCTTCACATAGGTCTCAGCCTGGTCTCAGAGCATGTCTCCACTGCAGCTGGGCGGTGTGATTCTCCCTGGGGGTAGACTGGCTCACACTAGGTCCACTCCAGCTAGTGTGCTAAACATAGCAACGGGGGCAGCGGCTTGGGCCAGCTACCTGAGCTCAAACGCAGGGGGCTGGGTGAGCTTGACTCAAGTGGGTCTCCTGAGCTGCTATTTTTAGCATGGGAACTCAAGCTGAGCTGCCCGAATCTGTCTGCATTGGAAATCACACCTCCCTTGTGCAGTGGAGACATACCCTAAGGCTGGGTCTACATTGCGCAGTTTATTCAGGTGATTCGCACTCAGGCCTGGGCATCTAGCCTAGCCTGGATGTGAACAAAGCCAAACCACTATTAGTGTGTCCACACTGTTCCTAGATGCATCTGCGTGTGTTTGGAGGCATATCCCAGGGGTCTTTGTGCTGAACCCTAGCATTGTATCAATTGCAGAACTTGTCTGTCCTTTGCAGGGAACTGTGGGAAGGCATTGGAGGACTATCAGCACTCAGGTCATTTGGCCTATATCCTCACTGCAACGTCACCAGGTTTCAGCCAAAACTCAGGCTCTGATTTAACCTACACCGCTTGGATCAGCTAGCCTAGGCTTAAAGCATCTCCAAACCTAGGGTCAGAGGTTTTTGTGCGTGGACGGGAGCGAGGTTAAGCCTAAAACTCGGGTAAAAGCCCAAGTTAACTCTGCAATGCAGACATACCCTTAATTAGATATTTGTTTAAACCACAGAGCTTATTACTATTAGCTGTGCTCTAGTGGCACAAACGAGCCCTAAATATTTAACACTAGATCAGCTCTGTTTTGTTTTGTTTTTTTAAAAGTGCCTTTTTAAAAAAAAATCCCCACAACTTTCCCTGCTGTTTCTGGACATTACCACTCCGAATGTTTCCTAAGCATCGGACAACATGCTACAAGCAAAGTGATGCAAATTAGAAAGACCTGATTAAAGCAAGGGCTTCAAGACTATCATTGTTCAAGAAGAACAATTTCCTGTCCAAAGGTAAACAACAGCCTTGCAGACAAAGATAAGGCCAAGTGCACGTAAGACCGTTTCTGCTCATACTTCCCGATATCAAAGATTTTAGGAAAATTCAAAATGTTTGCTTAACGTATAAAAAAGAAAGTGAACAGGAAAAAGTGTAGGAGACTAAAAGGAATCACTCAGCACTTCTGACAGCTTTTAGGGCAGATGTTTTCTTCAATGCAGGAAGCCTTTTTGAAACTTTTTGAAACTAACCATGAAATAGAGCAGCTATTCAAAGGAGAAACAGACTAAGTGTTGAGGCTATGCACATTTCTCTTTGAACGTAAACATGCCAGTCTTGAAAGATTTTTCTTGAATTAAATTTCTTTGACAACTTGGTCGCTAAATCCTTTGTAACAGAAAATATTTGAGAAAGGAAAACGAATATGTTTAATACATATAAATAGCAATGGGTAGAGCGATGCTGTAGCACTTACAACCAGAACATAGGTTTGAACTAGTTCTAACTCAAACCCAGCCCAATCCTAGAATCCCCTTTCAAGTAAGTGTCAGTCTTAGTTTTTTCCCCATCTTTGCCTTTTCCACTTTAGAAGCAGGAAGGGGATCCATAATCATTTCCAGTGTGGATAATTTCTTAATAGAAAGATTAACTTTGTGGAACTAAAAGGACCCGCCAGGCATGAACCTGTGAAGGGAATGATCAGGGCACAGAGCTGAAGTGAAATTGAACTATTAACATGATACACTTTTAATTAATGCTGTTAATTTTATTACAGCAGAACCTAGAAATGCCACCTGAGACTGAAAAGCCATTGGACTGGCATTGTATAAACACACAGTGAGAGACTCTCCCTGCCCTGAAGAGTTTACAAACAAGGCAAAGAGAGAGAAGAGAAACAGGCACAGAGTGGCTAAATATTTGCCTGAGGTCACACTGCAGGTTATTGGCAGAGCTGGGATTAAAATCCAGATCTCCTAACTCTTGGTTCAGTGTTCTACCCACTAGACCATGCTGTCTCTGAAACTCGAAGAAATAATCGAACTCTGATCCCTCTAAACGTGGGTAAGTTCAGCATGAGATCAAAACCACAATGCACAAGGAGAGAGTAGATCAAATAGATTAGATTGTTTATGCCAAGAGCGTGCATGGTTTTGCCTTATACGCTACTTTGAGCATCAGTGTTTCTCTTTTTAAATGCCTGCCCTTCTCACCTGCAACTGTCTCTGCTTTGCTTGCCACCTCGAGGCATTTCCAGTTCATCAGAGGCTGATCCTGTCCACTGCGACTGTATTATCTGAGATACTGCACCCCAGAGTCTCTGCACAGTTCATGTAGGCTCCGTGCTCTAGCAGGCAAGTGTCTAAGGAATGTATCGCATGCCCATAGAGTCCAATCTGATTTTCATTGAAGTCAGTGGTGGACTTTCAACAGGGGGGTCGGAGTGAAATCAGTCTCATGTTAATTCATTTCTCAGCCTGTGGTGGGGTTTGTGAATTCAAATAATTTCATGTCAGTCAAACCCTTCTGCCTTTTCTCCTTAGGTCTCCTCGCTATTTTCCCATACAGAATCCATCTACCTTTCTTCAAAGACTCAGACTCTAAGTCATTGTTTTCTAAGTTTGTTAATATTTTCCTGCCCATATCACAGAAGAACCTGCCAAGAGAAATATCTCAGCTGGAAAACAAAGAGGCAGAACTTGGCATGCACTCATCCCAGTTTGGGTGGATAAATAAACAGTAGATCAAATATTGATGAGGGGGGAAAAACAGTGTTTATTCCTAGCGGGTTCATTTCTTACGCACACATCTCTCCCACAGCATGGGGACAAGCACGTCCTGTGGAAGTGTGTGCCACTGTACCTGGGAAAGGGCTATTGCTGTAAACTGGACAACACGTTCTCTCTTACAAAGTGTGTCAGCCTCTTGGGGAAACGCTATTAGTTTGTATAGTATGGTTAAAATAGATTTAAGAAATTAAGCCAGCCGAAACGCACCCTTTCAGAGGGGCATGGTGTGAGCACAAACATTACTGTATCATATGAGCTAGGTAGGCCATCTATTCTTGTATCCTATCTCCAAAAGTGGCCATTGTGCCAGACATTGAACAAACACGTAACAGATAGATAGCCCCTGCCCCACACAGCTTACAATCCAAGTATAAGACAACAGTTGGATGGTGGCTTCAGACAGACAGACAGGGAGCACAAGGAAACAACGTGTGAGATAAGGAAGCAATAGCTGAGATGCTTTTACTATGCTGATGACATGTACCTCATTGGATACAGACAGTGCTATTGAATGTCATACCCAAAGGACAGGTGAGAACAAGACATGGGAGGGGGAGAGGGATAGCTCAGTGGTTTGAGCATTAGCCTGCTAAACCCAGGGTTGTGAATTCAATCCTTGAGGGGGCCATTTAGGGATTTGGGGATTGGTCCTGCTTTGAGCAGGGGGTTGGACTGGATGATCTCTTGAGGTCCCTTCCAACCCTAATGATCTATGATTCTATGGACAAGAACAGAGGCTAGAGGTAGCTGGCTGAAGCTCCATGCAGATGAGTCTGAGGTGATGCTGGCTGGCTGACAGTAGTAAATGGAAGATACACTGAGGCGGATGTCTTCCCTTTCTGTTGAGTGTGTGCTCCTGCCATTTGTTGCTAGCATTCACTATCGAGGGATGGTTTGGGATTCCCAGCTGCTGATTGCTGCCATATGATCAATCAGTTTCTAGGAAAGCCCCCCTCCACCCACCCTCTAGAGTGTTGCCATTTCTTTCAGAAGCAGACTTTGCTACTATAATCTATGTCTTTGTCTCCTTAAACTAGATTATATTGTACTCTGCATAGGCCTACAACTTAAATCTACCTGGAAACTGCAGCTGATACAGAAAGTGACAACCCAGGGGAGAAAAATAAATCCATCCATTCTCTGAAGGGCCCTATAAGTTGACATTTCATGTAAGTCCCAGAGGAGGCCTCAGATCTGCTTGCCTAGGCAGAGATGGGATAGCAGCTTTTATCTTATTTTATACTTATGTGTAAAAGATGTCCAATCCCAAATTCTAAGCACACCTTTAACATGGACTTTAAAAATCATACAAAACTTATCCATACCGAACATCAGCTTTTCCTCACTGCCTGGCCCAAATGAAAGTTAAACTGGGACATTTTAAAAAGCAAAAGATACGCTACCAAACTCAAAAATCACTGCCCCATCTCCATTCCATAAAGGTCTTAGACACACCTCCCATTCCAGAACCAGTTCTGGTTCCATTCCAGGCAGTGTTCTCCTCCATGTCTCTGAAACTATTTCCTTAAGCTGCTCCTCACTAGCTGAGGCATTTTCCTGCCAATGCACTTCTGACCATGGGATGATCAAGATGTACTCACCCCTCCCCCCCACTGGGTGAGAGAAACTGCCAACTCTTTTATCCTCCAGAATCAATGATTGTTATGTGATATTTAAGAGGAGACTTCACACAACATCAAAAGAGAAGCATTTAACTTTACCGTGAAGAAGCATGCTATTTGCCATGGAACTAACTACAGATAAAGATATTGGTTAGAAAATTAAAAACCTAGTGAATGACATTATCAATTTAGAAAAACAACATAGCATGTGCCAACCCATATATAAAACAGAAACTGCTGACAAACATAAGATCATAACAACAAATCCAGTTTAATAGATGCTAACAGCTCGATCCTGCAAGGTGCTGAATACTATGGCCTAGATCCAGTAAAACACTTAAGCGTGTGTTTAATTGTAAGCATAGGACTAGACCCATTGACTTAAATTGAGTCATGTGCTTAAAGATAATCACATGCTTAAGTGCTTTTCTGGGGGGCTCAGCTCCTTGTAGGACTTAGCAGAAGATTTTTTGGGGGCCAGATACCATGTTACAATGATGAAGACCTTAGAAATACATATATCATGTAATATTTGAGAATATACAAAGAGTATCTGAGCCATCAGCCAAGACTAGGACCTAGTAGGTATCAAGGGCCATTCAGGGTACAAAAACAGAATAGGGAGTAGTTACTCATGAGTCTTAAATCATTAGTTGCGCTTTTGAAAAATTCTGTACCTCCTTATATATGTCAAGAACTATAAATAATTAGGGGGGAAAAATCTTTTTTCAGTCAATGCTTTTACATAACTTGACCAAGGAATAATCTACAAAGCTTGACCACCCTTTCACAAAGGAGGAGATTTTGGATGTGATAATACATTGCGGGTCTGAGAATCACCTGGCCCAATGGCTGCCACTTACTATTTATATGCCATTTCCCTGGAAATGTTTAATTTTGCTATGCAGGAGGGAAAATGGCCCCAATTATTGAATGACGCTACTATTACTTTATTATGTGGTGCTCGTTAGAAATCCACTGAAGGGCATCTCAAATGGAGCAAAGGCTTTGTTCATTTCAAATCTCAAGGGTCTTGGGGGACTAAAGGGTGGACATACATCACATTCATCAGGACCAGCCCAGTTATGTCTCTGGCTGCTCCACTAAAGATAGTCTTTGAAGGGAGCTATTTCGCTGCCCAGTCCCACATCATTTTTTAAGGATACTGCAACTGCCACTTAATTCCTGGATTAGAAGCTATTCTACTTCTATTCGGATTCTTACCATGGTAACTAAGTACCTTCCAGAATTAGAAAAAGCAAACTATCTAGGTGTAGGCCAACAACAGCTGAAGATTTTCAAGGACGACTTCTCCAGAAAGTTGAAACAGGAGGAAAGACTGAGGAATTTGATTTACTCTGAGAGCTATTTATTGGCCACTCATTTGGGAAGCACGCATAACTGACCTGACCTTGGTCCACTCCATTATGTATAAAGCAGGCTGCATGCAGTAAGTAAAGCTGTTGGACTGATTTTAATAAAAAGGCAGGAAAGAAACTACAAAAGGGATTTCGGTTTAGATAATCAGAATGTAATTACCCAAAATATAATACAGGCAGGGCAATAGAGTTATAATACGTGTTGTTTAATGATGTAAGTTGGTCAGGTCCTCCAGATCCAGATTTTGGGCCTGCAAAACATATGGCCGAGGGACTCCAGATTTCATTTGACAAAAGCTTCTAGGCTCTTTTATGGTGAAGCTAACCTTCAAAAGCTAAATCATAAGGTTAGACGTTTGTCCAGGTGATTTCCCTTTAAATATAGTTATTCACAGTCTCTGCCGCAGTCGCCCTGCAGTCCCCCAAGTTTGCTGGACCAATTTACATGTGGGGGTGAGCCACCAACAAAGCAAGAACTGCCCTGGACTTTCTCCTGGGCAACCACCTGCTGCTAAGCCAGCCTGCTGCTGAGGTAATGCAGCCACTAAACGGAAGAGCCAACTTAGCTCCAGGCAAGACAGAAACAGGAGGTGAAGTTTTCTAAAGTTACTTAGGCATACAAGTCCATTTTCACTTAGGTCCCATTGAAAGTCAGTTTTACCCAGGGTCCTCCCACCATATTCTCCTCAAGAGTAATCACCGTGGTGGGGAGGGTGGTACAAAAACAATACATCACAGGAGGAAAGGGAGACAGAATCCATGCCGGCCCAGCCCTTGGTAGCAGCAGCAAGCCTTCTGGCAAACCTGAGGGGTTGGCCTATTAGTTATGAATAGATCTCCAGGAAAATAAACATGCACAATTCCCCCTCTCCCCATTTTTGGAGCCTCACAGAAAAAGCGACACAGGAATTGAAAATTAAAGTGTGCCAAATAAAGGCTGTGTGCCACAGGAGAGAGGACAGAGCCATATGTTCTCCCCGCATCATACACAAACGATTTGGCCTAGCGCTGCTCTAAAGCGTTCCTTTCAATTTGCTCTCAAGACTCGCCAAGCCAACAGAGCAGGAAGGACAGTCAAGCAGCGTTCACACCATTAGTGGCGAGCAAAGCTGATGTCCCAATAATCACGCAGCTGAGCCCACATACCACAGACATCTCCAGCTTATGGGTATTTGCACTTACTTAGTGCCAACTGGTGTCCAGTTAGCATCACTACTGGGTGGGGGGGATTTGCCATCCAGTACAAGATGTGTGCATGTCCTGCACTGAATGTCTCACTTGTGCAAGAGGAAATGCAGCTTGTTTATAGCCCAGTAATGTTGACTTAGCGATCAGCACTGTAGCTTGCATGCTAGCAAGGCATGTAAGCATAGGTAGGTATTCTTTCAAATAACGCACATTCTATTCAGTTCCTTCTGTGTTCAACTTTGGGTTGGAGAATGCTAATGTTATTTTATTATAAAGCCATATATTGCCCTGGCAGCTTCTTCCTTATGTACTCCTGCTACAGCGAGTCAAACTAGTAATTACAATTTTGGCCCCATTTTAGTTAGTAAATTATTCAAGAGCCTGTTCTGATTTTCTTTGAATATATTCATTATCCATGAATATTTCCTGACTACTTTGAACTAAACACATTCAGCCTATGGGATACTCACAAACTGTCCACTGCACCTTTTCTCCATTCACTATTCCTTTTGCAGGGTTGGTTATCTAAATCACATGATGTTTTTTCCACTCCCAGATTGGATGAAGTTATTTTTAAAACAGGAGAACGAATATCAAGTTGTGAATTACAAACACCAGGCTTCAGGGACAAGTCTCCAGCCAAATAACGTTTGCTAAAATTAGTGAAACTTTTGGCATCGTAAACATTTGTGATATCTCTGAGTTCTCTTCACTAAGGTATACAAGTACCCCACAAATCATAGCTCACTGAACTTTGTACTTTTAAACTCAAAAATACTCCTCAATCACAGTTTGTTTCTCTGCCATATTTGACCTGCCATAGGTCCTGTATTGAAATATATTTTAGATCATTTGGGTTCACTTTCCACCTTCTCTGTCATGTCTTTGCTCTTTACACAACGTTAAAATGATGAGGAAATATACAGACAGGGTTGGATTCCAACTAACTGTTTACTAATTATATAGAAACATAACGGATATATACATGGCTATTCTGGTGGCCTCTACACTAGAAGAAAAGGAGGCCACACATTTTTAAAAGAGATACTACCCAATACGCTACAGCCTCACTCCAGATTGGTTTCTGGGGTTATAGAGCCACGTCAGGGTGTGCCTGACTGCCATAGCAATGGAATGACAAATGGCCCTGCCCACCACAGGATTATAGGAAAGCTAGGAAGTTGGAGGTTTTAAAAACAAAATTATTAAAACACCACAAAACGCCACACACCAGTGACCCAATCATCATCTTCGTCTGTGCTCTCTTCCCTCTTTTCTCCACAGGAGTGAGGTGAGTATGTAAGAGCCCCAGTCTCCTCCCCTTTCCCCAGCACATTCAGTAGTTTGATGTAGGATAAGACCTTCTTGCAGGCCTTTCCTTGCCCCCGCTCTGACTGGTAGAGTAGCTAAGTGGCTTACCACTCCAAACGCTTTTCTGAATAGCCACTCTAGTAGTTCCATGAGCCAGACACTCCGCCCCACCCCCTTTTCTTCTTACATAAGAGAGCACACCTATATTGGAACCTGCCCTGGTCTATCGCCTTTAGATGTGGGAACCATTCATCCTCCTAACAGTAGGAAAAAGGGGATCGTACCCTTCTCCAAAAGCTCTAATCCCAAGCCCTAATGAAACCCATCCTGGGAAAACAAGGCATGTTTGTTTACAAGGACTCTATGAGAGCTCTGCCTGGAACCCAATCACAACTAGCCCAAGTAGAGTGCGATGGGGAAACAGAGATTTGGTTTGTGGCAGTATTGGCATGTTAATTGTGATAAATTACAAGTAGTGGAGCAGATACATTCCAGAGGAACCCAGCTGCGGCTGGTTGGCAGGGAACAATTCAGCTGCTGCTGCTATGGCCACCATGATCTGTCAGTGATTATGTTTGTAGGGTACTTCCATCACTGTTTGAAGGGCACGTCATGCATCATTTGTCACAGCTCTTTACTGGTTATGCAAATACTATACTGAGAGTAGCATCACCAAATGATAAAGGATAAGTTGCATCCCTCTATTCTAATCTCTATTTTCCTCCTGCATCTCTGTCTTGCGCTGCAGGAGACAGCTGGTCCCAGTGACAAACAGAGATGGAGAATAGGGCTTGAATAAGAAATTTGGTCATAGGCTAAACCTTGCTAAAATAAAACATAAAAAAGTCGGTTCAGCCTTATTAGCTCCACTCTTACACATACAGTACTGTTTATAATTGCTTAGTCTTATTTTAGGAGCATGCTTTTTCATTGCTAGCGTACACAAAATTCTCATTAAAGTCAATCCGGAAGCATGCAGGATCAGGTCCCAGTTGGGGATCAGGTCCTGACTCAGCAGTAGTAATCTGTTATGTGTATGTGAGTGGAGTTCAGTACAAGATTGGGTGGTGTGTGTCCACTTGAAGACAGTTGGTTCATTCTGCCGTCTCTCATCCTACCTGTATGTTCTTTTAAGGATTTGTATGTTTGTTGTTTGGTGACATTTTATTTTGGGATGGAATGGAGTTGTGGTTATTGCAGCAACTAGCAATATATGGGAACTGAAGATGTGTCTGATCCAAAATGCTGAAGCTGAACGCACCGCAGCTTTGCAAATCCAGTTTTTGTGCCTCAGGCCATTTCCTAGTCTGAAGATATCTGCTCAGCACCTCTGTTTGTTTTTGTTCAGCTTTTCCTTAATAAAAATGAATGATCAATTATTAAAACACTTTGCCAAAGATAAGTACCACTGAACTGGAGCCAATCTTTGTTAGCGAAAGAAAAAAATTAACTTTTCTTCCAGTTATGTAATACGGAACATGAGCCTATGCTAATGTTTCAGACAGGAGGCATTTTTGTTGGTTTCAATGTCTGGAGATGTTTTAAATGACAGACATTAGCATGCCACATGCTGGGTGTACTACTGCCCAAGGTAGAAAGGACAGAGGACTCAAGTAAACTTATGGAACAAATTTGCACAGGTACTAACCTCATTACCTTCTGCACCAACTGCAAGGCATAGTTCTTTGATCTGCCTCCTGTTTAGCACACACATAGTAGGGTGCACATGTAAAAAAAAAAAATCTTACCAAAACAAAAACACTACACTGCACACACAAGTCTCCCCTTGGGGAGAATATGAAAGACAAAGATGGTAGTCATGTCACTTAATGCACTACTGGAAAGCACTCAGATATTACAGAGATGGGGTAGGATAAGAAACTATATAGAATAGAACGGAATCAATTGCACTGAATACATTCTTTACTGAGACTCTGACACAAGCAATAATATATAGTTCTTTTTTTGACCTCCAGTTCCCAAACATACTAAACACAGTCTGTGTTGCCTAGTATCACCACATATGGTCTCCAGAAGACCTATATACATTTAAGCAAAAGTAGAAAGTGACTTCTGATTGCATGACACTTCGGAATTGTTGGATATAAATGCCAAATATCCCAAACATCAATACTTTGATTAACAAAGTGATGAATCACTAGTACAAGGTTAATAGCAGTTTTCTGAGCATTGTGAGCAAATATGGTCCTTGCTTTGAAAACAAATAACCAATATTTGAAAAGATAGGACTCCAAATTTAACAATATGACAAACATGTGGGCGAGCTCAGTTCTTCACTGGAAACCAGGAAGAATATCTGCCTTAACAGATATAATAACAGACCCATAACTTGCAGTGGAGAGCAGAATAAATGTTGTTTAATTACCTGGGACTGCAAACTAAATTGATTAAGTAACCAGTTCCGGAGGAGCTTTGAATGTATTCAGTGCAACAGTGTTTTAAGAAGGAAGTTAATTTGTTTGCATCTGATTGTTGGCTTTTGCTGAGTTTTACCCCCTGATAGTTTTCCTCCAACAGAAACTCTAGTATTAAACAAGAGAGAAGAAATCCTCCATCAGTTGCCGCAAGTTAATATCATCACTGACACTATAAGCCTCTCCTTCCAGGCCTTTATTTGGCATTTTTAAAATAGTCCAGAGCTGCCAAGTTCAGATCTAGATTCAAAGTCCTCTAAAGATTTGGATTTTGGTTCAATCCCCATCACTTGTTATCTCTGGTTACTTAGGTTATAACCTCTTTGGGGCATAGCCTCTTTTTCTCTTACATGCCTATCACAATAGGGTCCCAACCCCTGATTTGAGCCTCTAGTCTCCACTGCAATACAAATAAAAAATAATCTACCCTGGATAGAAATTTGACCCTTTAATTCCCAGCCTCTTGAAATTAAGTTATCAAGTATATTTGCTGAGAAATAAGATCCAGAGAAGGTGAACTGGTTGGAAACAGATGATAATTACATTGTATGGAAAGCAACTGAGGAAGTTTTAACATGAGGGAAAATGGTGCCTAATAGTTAGAAATCTACATTCATGTGATGTTAAGGTTGAGTTTTTATAACACCAGAGAAACATAGAATTGGGTTTCCCTACCAACCACAGCTACTGCTGCCCTCATATGCATTACAATAAGTTATTTCGCTGACCCTATCTACTGTAGGCACTTGACCCAAACTTCTTTGTGTGTGTGTTTGTGTCCACAGTACTGATTAGAAGGAACTGAAGCAACTAGCTGTTGACTGAGACACATTTGAAAAAGTAAAAGATTTGGAAGAAAAGGAAAAGAGGAGCGAAAGACGCAAAGAAAGGGGAAGAGGAATGATATTAGAGTGATATGTATCAATATGTACTAATCAGTTCACAGGATAGAGGAATAGTGCTTTGTTGTTACATTATTAAGTGCCTCTTATGTAGGTTTGGAAGAATTATATTTTTATTATAAATGTCAGTAAACATCGATTTCACCGTTCACACACACACATCAATGAAAAAAATGTTTCCATCGCTAATAATCAAAATGTGCAGACAAAGAAAGAAGAATGCTTTGCGAGAATTTATTAGAGTTTGATTTAAGGCTGATTACTTTGTATACTTTAACGTGATGTTGACAATTTGTGTTTTATGGTTATAAAGCTCTAACTTTGTGAATCTCAGTGCCTAGGGTCATTAAATAATTGTCAGACCCATCCTGCATAATTTCTCACAACTGTGAAATTTGAAGCTGATAAAAATTGAAAAAAGAAAGCCTAAGACTCATAATTTTGCACAAGTGAAAATCTAAATAGATACAAATGCTTAAAAACAAACATTGATATTATCAGTTGATATTACAAACATTAAAGATATCATTTTTATCAGTGCCTATGAAGACATTGACTAGCAGCAGTAGATGCTGCAAGGCCTACCAGCTACATGTTCAGAGGCTGAATGAGAACACAGCAATTTTACAGCTGGAAGTTACAGGCCAAGCATTAATTTTGCCTAGACTTGAGACTTTCACAGTAAAATGTAGAGAGTTTTCATGTAACAGTACAGCTCCCTCTCCTTTAAAAGTTGTAAACTGCGCTGATCTGGCTCACCTCATATTTTAATCTTCTAGACTTGTTAAATGAAGTTCACATATCTTGATGTGGGTCAGGATGCAACATTCCTTTTGAGTGATTTGCCATTCAGAAATAGTTCTGGCATGAATGTATCAGAGCCAGAGAATGAGGAGCTGCAGAAAGTCGTCTCAGAGGAGGCCCACGTTAAGCAAACATATCGGCTTCCCCTCCAAAAAAAGGTCACTATAATTTCAAGTTTAATTAGAGGGGTCTTGTGAAAGCAAAAAGGACAGACACCAGCAAAGTCTCTAGCCACATTGCTTCAAGCAACTTATCAGTGTAAACTACAAACAAATAGCATCAGCCCAAAACAGAAAAAACATGCCAGTTCTTAGGTTGCCAGCACTCCTAGTCCTGGCTTCCAATCAGAAAATCCCTCTCTTCCTGACTCTCTCATGAAAGGGCAGTCCAGCCCCTCTTAAGGTGCGGTGCCTAACTCAGCACACCCTGTCACCTCATTAGGAGAGAAACTTGCTCCCAGTAACTGGCAGTAGGTGTGGTCATTGTTGAAGAGTTCGGAATCTGAATTACTGATGGGACAGACATGGTGTGTGCTGTGCTACTCTGAATATGGCAGGTTCTGTAGGAAGGGGCATATGAAAACATACAGCCAATTATTCCCAGCTGCTTGCAGTTGGAGATGTAATCCACCTACCTTCCCTATTTGCAGATGTCTACTTAAGGCTTAGATATCCATATAAACACTTACAGTATGTCTCACTGAGGTGCAGGTTCTTGCCAATAGAAAAGTCACTCAGCGCAGCATTCGCTTATGTTTCCTGCATTAACATACTGTGATTTCCCCTGATACCACAAGGCACATAATACCTTGCCTGGGCCTGACCCCCCCCACACTTGTTTTTCTCCCCCCACTCTGCTTTTTTTGGTGGGGGGTGTCCATACAGTCATGTGTGAGACCGTTTTTTTGTTGTAAGTTTCCTTGGCTGCATGACCAAGGAGGGCTTTTTTAGCTTCTGTAACAAGTTCTTGATCACACCCCTTACTCCACTTCCACTCCCCTCACAATGGTGAAACCGACAGGAAGAAAAGTGTCTCTGAAAGGGCCCCCTTATGGCATGTCTTTCTGAACATTTTGTAAGGTGCCACAGGATTCTTTGCTGCTTCTACAGAACCAGACTAACACGGCTACCCCTCTGATACTTGAACATTTTGTGATTGCTGAGAGTTTGCTCTTCCTCACAAATATTCAAAAACAATCCCATCAGTTCTAAGCAGTTCCAAGGCAAGGAGTTTAGCTAATGACAGTTCAGGAAAATAAGAAGACTGGTACCCTGGAGAGACAGTATAGTCTGGTGGATAGGGTGCTGGCCCGGGACTCAGAGGACCGGGGTCCTAGTGCCAGCTCTGCCACCGACCTGCTGCATGAGCGTAAGCAAGTCACTGCATCTGTTTCCCCTCCTACTTTTGTCTGACCTAGCTGCTTAAATTGTAACGTCTTCAAGGCTGGCCCTCCACGTGTGTACGGTGCCTGGCCCAATGGAACCCTGCTTAACCTAGGAGCTCCTGTAATACAAACAATGAGATTGATCCTGAAATCCATAGCAATGGTACATGGCATCACCTCAGTCTATTTCCTTATTGACACAGTCTATTTCCTCATGGAACATTCTCAACAGCTGTTCATTTTTGACCCCTGCCTTGAAGAACAATATACCTAAGCATCGCCAAACGAGTGGGATCAATGGATAGTCCGAGGGGCCAATCTTGCAACTTGCAAACCTTCATGGAGCTAGAAAAAATATTTCTAATGTTGGGGATGCTTGATTCTGCCCTGCTTTGTCATATACATTCATAGATTATCCAAACAATGTATGGTTTCTGTTATTCAGTGCCCTGGCTTCACTTCAGAATTTAATCCTTCAAAAGGAATTTGTTATCTTGACTAACCCTCTGCCATTATCATTATCCCATAAATAAATAAACAAAACTGAATCAGTTTATGTTTTGATGATACTGTGTCATCAGTCTCCCTGTTCTATTAAGTAATTTGCTGTTTAAAACCTATAGGCTATTACAGTTACTACATTCTAAATGACACAGCAATCAAAAATTCTCTCCTCTAGTTGAGCAACAAGAGGGTGATTTTTCATGGCTTACTGGCAGTGTTTACATGTTTATATTTTACTGGGATGCAATCACTACACCCTGAATAGAATTATCTATGAAAAGTTAACAGTCAGAGCTGGGGAGGTGGGTGGGGGGATGTTTCTCTACTGGCTGAGACTTAACTGATTCATTTGAAATGAACAAAGGCATAATCAATATTTTCTTAAATCCAAATTGTGTTTAAAACCTACTGGGGTTTTTTTTGTTGGTGTTTTCACTCCCATTTCCTTGAGATAACATGCTGTGTGTTTGCTCATGGCAGAGAGGGGTCAGACAGAGTTTGGTGCTAGTTTTAGAAAATTGTGTGTTTTATTTTTCCCAGCAGTCAATAAACCAATTATTCCATTTGAAGGCTGAGAGGTCAGTTCTGTCTAAAAATGGGTTCCTTAAGAGTACTTCTAGGAAATGGGCACTGAATGGGTGAAATTACAGTACAAGTATTTCCACGGTTTGGATCTACTTCACATTAGGAATGGCCCTAAAAGATGTCACCAATTAGGGTTGGACCAAAGAGGCCATTTTTGGGTTCTGGATTTGCAAAGTCAACCTTGTCATCTTTTGGTTTTGTAAAAATAAGACTAGAAATGGGTTGGGTTCCATTTTAGTAGTGCCACCACAATGTAAAGGGAGGTCAAATGGTTGAGGGAGTGGGTTCTTCTCTCATACTACTGGGTCATATAAGTCTCCACAGAAGTCCTGTGAGCTGGAGAACAGCAACACAGGTTGGGTTCTGCATGGGCCATTGGCATCAGAGAACAGCTAGAGCACAGTGCACTATGGCCACACTCCTTCCCTCAGACTTTGCGATACCCCTATTGTAGGAGATAAGGAGAAGTGATGTAGAATCATTGCCATGAGCCAGGCAAAAACTGCCCCTGTGTTGGGGGTATTGAGCATGCTCTAGCAATAGCATAAAGGGATCAGAAAATCTCCTAAAGGTGACTCATTCTGAATGATCATCCGGTACTTTGCACACAATGGGAGATGGCCAACAGTACTGAGCATGCACAGAACTAGAGCTCTGAATGGGAAGAGTTCTAGTCTCAGCTCTTATACTGATGTGTGTCAATTGGTCGGTGTGATTCACAGTTCTTTTCAATTGGACAAGCCCTCATAACCCTATCTTTAGTCACGCCCCTGGTGCATTTTGAGGTCTTTAATTCCATGATCATATACTATTTGTTTTATAGGGTCACTGTCACAGTCAGTGGACAGGTCAGACTGTGAATGAGGCAGAAGGTTCCAACAAGAAAAAGGACGTTCCCTTATATTCTATTCCTGGCTCTGCCACAGAGGTCTAATGTGATGCTGGGCAAGACTATTATAACACCCAATGGGGCTGATCTAAGGGTGAATGGACAGCCTTACATCTGATATTTTCTAACTTTTGAATGCTTGACTTTGCAACATTAACATTCTTTTAACACACGTTTTAAATTATTTAACAATATGGTTTAAATAATTAACTGTTTTAGTATTGTTATGGCTGCTTGTGCCTACAGTACCTCGAAGCAGGTGGTTTCAAGTTCCATAGAAAATCACTGAGCCTCTTGGATGACCGCAGACCAGAATATTTTATAAGAGGGCAGGACACAGGAACAGAGACACAGGTAGCAGGTTCCCCTTTGCGATCATCAAGCAGGGCCCTAGGTCAGTAGCATCAGTTCTTCTACATAATGTTATCTTCACACTACAACTTCCTTCTTCATCCCTCAAACTGAACTGAACTGTGACCAGCAGGTGGAGCTTTAGGGCAACCCAAAAAGAGTTTTGCAAATCTTTGCATCAACCTGAAAGTTACATTTACTGTGTATCCGCTTCCAGGCATTGAAGACAATGCTTCTGCCAGAAAAAGCAGGCCAATTCAGAAAACTGCAGCTCAAGTACTGCAATTATTACATCTCCAGACACTTAATTGATACACACGATCTAGATAAATGCCACACTTCCTGGCAGCCCATTTCATCTTCCCCATTAGATACATAGCTAGAGCACTGTTTGTCAGGAGAATTCGGAACAAAGGGACACTGTGCCTCTAAGGATTTGTTATGTTGTTCCCCTTCTTCTCCCACTCCCCCCAGACTTTGATACAGTCTGAAGTTAAGCACATATAACCCTCAACTTGATAGATCTACACCCGTCACTGTCTCTACAGCAATAACACCAACATGGTCTTGATGCATTTTTGGTTCCTTGTGAAATAAGGACACAGCCCACAAAAATATTTGAGCTGCCTTTGGAAAAGTGAATCAAGAATTACTGTTTAAAGTGAGAACTAATGGCCAAACACCACCCTCATCTACAGCGGTATAATTCAAGAGGGGTCAAATATGTCTGCATGCATTATCTGAAGTTGGTATTTCTGAGTCAAGTTTTGGTCCTGTTTTATTTTTAAAAGAACAGAAATCATTAAAAAAATATTTTTTGCCTTGACCCAGTTCTTTAGGTTCCCACTCAGATGCTGTTCTAGATATCAGTATTCACTACCTGTTCTATTTGTGTGTGTCTGAAGGATGGATTTTAATATAGTCGAGTAATATTTGCCAGCAATTCTTTTAGACATTAATATTTGGGTTCACTTGCTTTAATAATAACAATAATTAACAAAGTGGTATGTAGGAAATGGACTGTCAGAGTGGACAAGATGTTCCAGTGTGACTAATGATTCTAAGTGCCCAACTTGACACATCTTCAAGGGGACTGACTTTCACAACATGCAGAGCCACCTACTCTCTGAAAATCTGGCCCCTTTGGAGGGGTATCAAGTTAGGCATCCAAAAAATAAGGTACCCAGCTTATTGGCTGTGCTTTTGGCTGTGAAAGTGTACAGCACCCAATGCATTTAGGATTTAAAAGTAAACTTGTTTCACCCAGACTTTCCATTTTCTTTTTTCAATTCAGCTCCTTGTTTCCAACCTTTCAGCTTATCAGCATTACTTTATTCAATATAAAGTAGTGAGTTTACCTTGGATCAATTATACCTTTTCCTGTGTAATTTCCACAGCTTAATATATCTGTTACTGCTCAGCCGCAGGGGCAACTTGTCCAGCTGGATCCTAAATTATTTCAACCCTTAATTCAATTGTATTTTTGCCACAGACCAGCCAATGAGCATAATTCTTTTATGGCTAGGAAGCCTCTTTAGAAATAATCCAATAGCCCATATTAAAATATAGGTCACTGCGAGAGCTGCCAAGTGGCTGACTTGTCATAACTTTGAAGATAGGCTCTGAGTCTCCTTGGGTGCTGTTGATGCTTCCAGTGCTTGCAGGCTTAATTTTAAAACAATCAGCTCAACAAAAACAATTTACTTACAACTGTCCAAACTACTCAGTGTTAGCTCAGAAGCTAATTCACTAATTTGCTACTTGGTGCTGTGGTTGGGTAAATGCTGCACTCAGGGCAACTGGAGCTTTCTTAGTACCAAGTAATTTTATAAATCTAAGCACCTATATACACCAATTGCTGTAGGATCTGAGAGAATTTGGGCCCAAGGAACTGAGTCAATACACCATGAGGTAAACATGTATATATATAAAAATGCTGAGAAGTGAAATATTTTCTGGTAGGCTGCTCTACTCCAGCTCCTCTGCTAATACTGCAAATTATATATATTAGCATCCATTAAAATAAATATAAAAGATTACCGGCATTTTCATCTTCGTTTAAAAAGGAGTCTACTCAGTGGGTTAATGCCTTGGGAAAATCTTCAAATATTAATTGGCTTTTCTTCCTCTTTCTTCCAGAAACAGAGCCTAATCCAAAAGTCAATGGGCTGTGGATCAGGACCTTTTTTCATATACTGGCCTATAGACACCTTTCCTCCCTTCCCCCCCCCCCCCGCCCCCACTGAACTGGTCTGAATGTGCCATACACAAACTGAAAGATCACCTGTAGACGTCCGAAGTGAAACTAATTTTTACAACTGTTTGTACAGTGCCTGTGCATGTACAGCATCTAGCACATAAGTCCCTGACCTGGATGGCTGTTAAGTGGTACCACAATAGAAATACTAGGTAATAGCATGAACTATAGATCTCATGCATTCTTTACTGGGGAGGCAGCTTGTTTATTTAATACAAATCACTTATTCCTGGGTTTCCTTAGCAAAGCCAAAAATGACAACAAGTACGATTTAGACAAGTGGAGTTTCTGTTTATTCCCTCTCTTCAGATATGGGTATGTAATTCCCACTGGCCATAAAGGGAACTTTGTATTTGCATCACAGGACATAATTTGACCCCAAATATTAATGTTAGTACAAATAGCAATCTCCCCCAGTGAATAATTCAGATGTTTTCATTGTTTGCTTTGGATTTAGTGAAATTAATGAGTCAGGTGCTGTTTTTCCAGTTGCGAAGAGAGTACTTTGGTGGTCCATTTTTGCCTTTGGATGTTGAACACGAGTCTTGTTAAAGTCAATGGGCGTTGTCTCTCTACAGGTAAAGCTGACCTCGAGTGTGTTTAATATTCAGTGTTGTACACAATACACTTAGGGCCTCATTTTCTCACTCTTTACACAAAGTCAAATGAACCACATTTTACGCTTGCTCCACCTTATCATAAGTATCAAAGAGAGACTTGCTTTAGTTGTTGCTTAAAGTCTCTTCAACTGGGGCTGTAACAGCTTCTAAATTCCTAACATGTTAGATTCACATTTACCAGCCAACGCTCCCTAAAGGCAACCTAATGATGAAAAGCTTCATCTAAATCTCAAGCTCATCCAAATTTCAAAGTGTCTTCATATTTATTAGACTGTAAGATCTGTGGGGTGCTCTCTCACTATGTGTTTAGGGGCCCATTTTGCTTGGCACTGTACAATCTTGGTTGGGGCCTATAGACACTAGTGTAAATGACTACTGCTAATGAAGTATCTTGTGACTACCTTGATCTGGAGACACGCACATAACTCCATGAGACCCATATTTGGCCACAATTCTTACACGCAATAACAAGTTACAACACTCTTCGAGAGTTCCTCCAACAGGCACATCACAAGAGAGCCGTGCCACTAAAATAAAAGGGGAGAGGGATGAAAAAGAAGAGGCATCCAGCCACTCTATAACTCCTGGCTTAGGTGTGTCCAGAACAATTCTGAGCACCTTCTGGCCCTCGGCCTTACCAACTACCTCAATGCAAGGAAGGGTATGTTTACACAACAAAGAAAAACCTGCGGCCAGCTGACTCAGGCTCACGGGGCCCGGGCTGTGGGACTGTTCCATTGCTGTGTAGACATTCAGGCTCGTACAGGAGCTTGACCTTTGGGAACCTCCAACCTCACAGGGTCCTAGAGCCTGGGCTCCAGCCTGAGCCCAGAAGTCTACACAGCAATGAAACAGCCCCATAGCCAGAACCCCGCAAGCCCAAGTCAACTGGCATGGGCCCACCATGGGTATTTAATTGCTGTGTAGACATCCTGAAATGAGAACTAAGACTAAACATTTTCAACCAGATTTCATAGACCAAATGAGGGTAGGCTTGGTTATCCTTTGAGAAGAGAAAATCAGAGAAGATTCAATTGCTGTAGGAATTGATGATAAAGTAGGCATTAGTTTTCATAGTGAGTCAGAAGTGACACTACACCCCAATGACAGGGACACTGTAATGCTAGAGATGTCAGCTTTCTAGTGAAGCATGTAATGGACAACTTGATTACTTGTAGCAAGTATCACCTTTTAATGAACAGCAGGAACATTAGTTCCAGTGTCTTGGCCAGTTCAGGAGCAGGGTGACCAGACAGCAAGTGTGAAAAATCGGGACGGGGGTGGGGAGGTAATAGGAGCCTATATAAGAAAAAGACCCAAAAATCGTGACTGTCCCTATACAATTGGGACATCTGGTCACCCTAGTTCAGGAGTGGGTTTGCTTGGTAGCCCATTTACAAAACCATAAGTAAAGTAATCTTTTCATGGTCTGAAGTGTTGTATGGTTTCTAAACTGTTGTCATGGTATCTTTCCTTTAGAGAGTCGGTGCAAGATGTCTTTTTTTGCCTAGTGAGTCAATGTTTATAGGGCCAACCTTAGCCTCTTCCCCCCACCCCCCATCACCGTTCTATAAAACAATTATTCTTCCTCATCATCTCCTTACTGAGAAATACTGCAACAGCCCTCGAAGACAGACTGATGGTCAACCCATACAAGGAAGCCTAGATCTAGCAGAAGACAAGGCTTCATCCTCGTGTGTATTACTTGTCTCCCTTGTTTCACAGTTCCATGAGCTCTCCACAGCAGAAAGCCATTGAGATTGTGCTCAACCTCCCAAGCAGTGGATTTCTGTCTGGCTAGTGAGGAAGAGCGGGGTTTTACCCATATAAGGGCTCCCCATATCTGTTCCCCTACAACAGATGGGAAGGAGGGAGCAGTTGGTGCCGAGTCAGGAGATCACTGCACTGCCCTTCTTGGTGACCAGAAGAGAATGGGCAATATTTATAATTCATGCAGCCCTGGAGAGGCCCTCTTTCATTGGGATCAGACAACACCCACCCATGAATTGGGTAAAAGGGCTGGACTCCCTCTTGACCCACTATGCGCATTATGCTAGTTGCCTTTTTCCTTTGGGGGGGGGGGAGGAAGGAATTGTTCCCTCCCCACCACACAGGCAGAGGTGGGGTGGGTTTGGGTTTTTTATTTTTCATTTCCATAGCAGTTCCAGGACTTGGTAGTATGGAGTAGGCAGTGTGACCGGTTGGATCACAGAAACCCCCTTGGGAGCTGCCAACCGATGTGCCAAGACTACTTCTATCCCTGCTTTCCCTGCCAGCTCAGGACCCCAGCACCCTGTCTTGCCGAGCCAGACACTCTTGTCTACTTCAACAAAGACCCAGAGTCTGAATTACCTGCCCCAAAGCTGCAGGTTTACCTGAAAACAGCTCACAGAAGTGTGCTTGTCTTTAGCACCCAGATGCCCAACTCCCAATAGGGTCTAAACCCAAATAAATCCATTTTACCCTGTATAAAGCTTATGCAGGGTAAACTCATAAATTGTTTGCCCTCTATAACACTGATAGAGAGATATGCACAGTTGTTTGCTCCCCCAGGTATTAATACATACTCTGAGTTAATTAATAAGTAAAAAGTGATTTTATTAAATAAAGTAGGATCTAAGTGGTTCCAAGTTGTAACAGACAGAACAAAGTAAGTTACCAAGCAAAATAAAATAAAATGCGCAAATCTATGTCTAATCAAACTAAATACAGATAAGATCCTCACCAGTTCCAGAATGCTCCCTTTTACAGACTAATCTCCTTTTAGCCTGGGTCCAGCAATCACTCACACCCCCTGTAGTTACTGTCCTTTGTTTCAGTTTTCTTTAAGTATCCTGGGGGGGGGGGTGTGGAGAGGCTCCTTCTTTAGCCAGCTGAAGACCAAATGGAGGGGTCTCCCAGGGGTTTAAATAGACTCTCTCTTCTGGGTGGAGATCCCTCCGCACCCTGTGTAGAATCTAGTCACAAAATGGAGATTTGGAATCACATGCCCATGCATGACTCAGGACTTGCAGGCAGCAGTCATTACCCACAGGCTACCTTGAATGTCCTCAGGTAGACTTCTTATGTGGATTGAAGTCTTCCAAGCTCTTTTGTCTGTTAAATGCCTCTTGATTGAGTACATTCCTTTCCCAAGAAGTGACCAAATGTTCTAAGGCTACTTAGAAATAAAGCAATTATACAGCCAATGTTCATAACTTTGAACACACAAATGGTGCCTGCATACAACTAGGATGAACATAACCTTTACATAGATATGTTACATGGCATATGTAGCAAAACTCTATTCCAGTTATATCATACATACATTTATAAGCACCCCCACCCCATAAAGCCTTATGGGGTACATTGTCACAGGCAGGTTAGATTATAATGTCACAAGTTAAGATGCAAAACTTGTGGTGAATGTCCAGTGCAGGAACTTGGTATGGAAGAGATATGGTTATCGAAAACAATGAATTGAAAACGGAAGTAAAAAGAAAACATCCCTTAAGGGATCTGAGTAAGAGAGGGACTAAAATTCCTATGTCTCATGCAATAGGAAGCCAATCCTCCTCCTGCTTTTTTAGCACCTTAAACCTCTTAAAAGAGGAGGAGGATGAGGTCTCACCAGCAGGTTGAGATTATGTGGAAATGATGGCACCAGGTTGAGATTATGTGGAAATGATTAAGAAAATGATGATGACCTGCACTTTACAATTTATTGCCAAATATTATCAGATATTTTAAGTTAATAAAGTTGGCCTAATGAACCTACAACTATTGCTTCCTTACTTTCTTGCAGCATAGCCAGACAATGAATGATCCAGCCCTGGGATACATTGGACCCCAGCATCTAAATGTCTCTTTGGACAGGGAATTAGAGTGACACGAAATATCCCAAAGCCCCTGCTTCATTTTTGAGGTGAGGAAGGGCTGAAGCCACCTAATACAGCCCCAAAGGCAATTAGTACTAGCTAGGAAAGGGTTAGAGTGATCAGGACATAATCTGATGTAGCATCTCTTGGGGACCCTCCTAGGTCCTAAGTTAAAATGGTCTTCCCTGAGCAGAACCCTCAAGGAATACATTGGTTTTGCCCTTCAAGACTTCAACCTCCCCACACCCACCCCTGTTCAATCTCTTCCCAGCTTGCTATCTGTACTGATCTTTCCCCAGCCATTAGCTCTATTCTGGAACACTAAACACTATTTTGTATTAGTAATTAAGTTTCAAATTTATGCAATATGCTTCTTCCTTCCTGTCCTAAAATTGGTGGCTAGGGTTGCTATGTGCAACTTCAACAGCTCCCGCCTTCCATACCAGAGGTGGCTCCATTTATAGTCTGTATAAGATCAAACTTGTAAAGGAATTTAATATCTTTGGGGATGAAAGGCAATGTATACATAAGATATTCTTATTTCTTTCGTTCCTTCACATTAATTACTTTTTATGTGTAAAAGCTTTGGTTCTAGAGTGCAGGAGACAAGCTTAATCTCCATTACAATTTTAGTTGCGGTCAGCCTTTTGATGTTATCCATTGACTACTGGCAAAGTCATGATCATTTTGGAGGTATCCAGTTTATTTTCCTAAAATGTTAGGTGGCAAGTACGTTACATTTACACAGTGTTTGTCACGTTCTTTTTGAGCAGCTGGGCCACATGAGGGATAACAGCCTACTACTGCAGCCAGCTAATGGAGCTAGTTCTTTAACCAGGGCTTTGGAGCGGAGCCCGGAGCAGCCTGGAGCAGTGGAGCTACAGGTTTTTGCCTGGAGCTGGAGTGGAGCCAGAGCACAGCTCCAAAGCCCTGTCTTTAACTCCAGTGGGAGACATCTGTGCTATGTTGCTAGGCCATGGTTTCAGACCCTGCTGACAATCCACATTGGGGGCTTCACACAAGCAAATAGCCCAGCTGCCTCAGTGGAAATTTGGAAGCATAATGCTAAATCTAGACTACTTTTATGCCAACGCAAGAGGGTTTTCTCCGGTGCTCCAGCCTACTTTTAAACGTTAGAGATCTCAGGGCAATTGAACAATTAAGGCCAACTCAAAAGCAACCAAAGGCATTCACCCACCCGACGCAAACAAAACCCACCCCAGGATATGCCCTAGCTCAGAGTAACATGCAACTAACTGCCTGCCATCTTGCTCTGCCCCGCTGAGGTTTCTTACCACACTTCATATTCCCTTCTCCTGCCTGTAACTCAAAACAGCTGTCAGGCCCCATTAGGCATAACAGGATCCAGACAGATTCAAGATTAAGCAACTTTTTAAAAATCCAATTGAGACTTTCTTACCTTGAGGGTGCAGCAGATATTACATTAGCCAGATTGCCCACACTTTCCACCTAAGAGCAATTATCACATATATTGAAAATAAGTGGGGGCTTCCTGGATTCTTCCCCCTCCCCCAATCTCATAAGAACCAAGATCAATCCCCCTCCTCCCTTCCAATTCCCCTTTGTGGGGAAAAAGGTGTTCCCATCTGCTCCTAGCAAGATTTTATCTTGTTTGTCCGGAAGGGACCAGCCAGAGGGACAGTAATTCAATCACATGGAGAGAGGGGGTTAAAAAGCTCCTTGGTGGATCGCCCGCAGCTTCTGCTCCAGGAGGCATTTCCAGCCCCAAAGGAAAGAAGGACTAGTGTGGTAGACCCCAGAGAGAGCGATCCCTCCTTCATTACTGCCCCCCAGCTGCCAGGACATGGGACAGAGCCCTTCTCAGGGCCATCTGGTGAGTTTGCCCGCATGTTTGCTTCAGGGTGCTGCAAGGTGGGGTTGGGAGTGCAGTTTCTTTATGACTAGATTAGAAGCAGGGTTTGTTTTTAATCCCAAGGTGCAGATGCTCCTAATTGAGGAGGGGGGGAAGGGGTTGTGCACCTGCTCTGAGTGTTTTTGGAGAATGTGTGTCTAGAGCAGGTGATTGTTTCTACGGCAGCATGTGTTTATAGGTTCTAGCTGTGGTGTGGTGTGTGTGTTTGTGTGTGTATGAAGGGCGGGGTGGTGGTTCCCAGGAATGTGTGTGGGGTATGTGCACCCAGGATGGAGCATTCACAGGGTGCGGGCCATGGAGAGGTGTGCGGGGCTAGGCAGTACTGGCATGGAGTGAATGTGCCCCTTCTGTATAGCTAGTGTGTGTGTGTAGAGGCCATTGTGAGCGTATGTAGGTTCTATAAAGGCTAGCTGTGTAGTATGTAGTATGTGTAGAGGGCACCTGTGCAGTAAGGTACTGCATGGGGCAGTGTGTATATTGGAAGCATGAGCAATATGTCTGGCAGGGTGTGCGGGGTGGGGGGAAGGAGTTGTGTGTGTGATTTATTCAGCCAGGCTGAAGGCAGGAACTACAAATATCTGGGTGCCATGTGTTCTCAGTGTGCTCTAACTCTGGAGAGTTTCGGCAAGTGTAGAGATGCCATGCCTAGATCGGGGGTAGGAGCCAAGGCACAGCTGAGGATCACGTAGGTCTGGGATGAGGGATTTCCATTCCCAAACATTCCCCCTCTCCTAACCGGGCTCCTTTCTCACCCTCTAAACTCAAGGAGGCACCTGAAACGCCTCGTCAGGTCACGCTGGAATTGCCACAATGCAGCTGGCACCAGTATATTATAAATCCGTTCCCAATGCAGGAGGAGCCCACCCCCCCACTCAGTGGGGGAGGCATGTACGCAAGCAAGTGGGCCTGTGACCTGACCTGAAGTTAGACAGGGGCAGGGGCAGGGGCAGGGGCTGCTTAGTGGAATCATTGGGGAAAAGGCAAAAAAGTTGGACCCTGCCATGTTTGGCCGCTACCCCCAAATTCCACTGCCTAAAGGGAGAACAAGTCTAGTCCCTGCTATGGGGGTGGGGAAGGAATCACACCCCCTCCCAGATCCTGATGCAGCAGATCAGCTCTGGAGAACCCGGTATCCCCCTGGATTCAGACAATTTCAGACCCCAGTCCCCTTAATTCTGTCCCCTAATTTTACTCCTCTTACAGGGCTTCCTCGTGCAGCAGGGCTGCGAATACCCTGACCCAGGGGCGCTGGTTCAATAGCTCTCAGCCCTCCCTCTAGACAAACTGGAAAGCCCGGGTACCCCTGCAAGCCCGGGGGCGCTGCAGCACCCCTAGCTCCAGCACCTGTGCCCCGATCTGGCACCTGGACCCCACCGGATCCAGACAGTCCCTGGGCGAAACAGGGACCGAGTCCAACCACCCTGCTTCGGGGAGGGGGGCGGGGGTCCAGCCGCCGATGCATCGCGGTGCCACAGCGCTGGCACCGTCCAGCTCTGGCATCCCCGCCGGAGCCAGCCCGCCGCCCTTGCCCTGCTCAACTACCCCGCGCTGCCGGAGCGGGAGGAGCCGCCTCTGTCCGAGCTCCGGCCGCCGAAAGTTGTCCGGCCCCGGCGGGGAGCGCTGGCAGCGGGCGCGGCGGGGCCAGGCTCTGCCCGGGCGGTAGGACCGGGCGCGGGGCTGGGCTGGGCTGGGCGGGGCGGGCGGAGGTTTGACATTTCCAGGTGCGAGGGGAGTGGCTGGGGGCTGCTCCCTATTTAGCCAGCGGGACGTGGGGAGCGGGGCAGGGAGCCGGCAGCCCCTGGAGCGCCCATGCCAGGGACCCCTCGGCGGCGGCGGGTGGCCTGGGCACGGGTCCCGCGCCTCACCTAGGCAGGGGGCGGGGGCTCGGACTCGGGCTCGCCGCGAGCCTGGCAGCCGGCGCTCCCGGAGTTGGGGACTCCAGGGACCTGCTCCGTCCCGCGCGGGATCCCCCCGCCCCGGCTCACGTGCAGCCTTCGTGCGGCTCCTCCAGCATCGCCTCCAGCGGGAAGGGCGCTTCCGTTAGCGCCTTCTCCCCCACCCCCCTCCTGAGCTCTCTTTCTGGCTCTTCAAGGCGAGGATGAGCAAACAGAGCCAGCCCGAGCGCAGGGTGGCGGCGGTGGCTCCCGCGCAGGACTGCTCCGGCCAGCCCCAGCCGCCGCCGAGGAAGGACGTGGAGCTGCTCCTGGTGAAGGAGCAGAATGGGGTCCAGTACACCAGCAGCAGCCTCCTGCCCGCCGCCTCCAGCCTGCCCTGCAGCGCCGAGGGGCAGCCGGAGCGGGAGACCTGGGGCAAGAAGATCGATTTCCTTCTCTCGGTCATTGGATTCGCTGTGGACCTGGCCAATGTCTGGAGATTTCCCTACCTCTGCTACAAAAATGGAGGGGGTAAGAGCACAATTTTACTGGGTCTTTCCCATCCCCGCGGCTAGACCGTAGCGCAGTAGTCACTTCCCAGAGTTTTCCAGCCTTTTTATTTTGTTTTGCAGGCTGGCTGAAATCAGAGCTGCGCTGGGTCTCTCCAGCCTCTCCTGGTTAATAGCTATTGGGCACTAGGGCAGGGAGCGCTCCCTCCTCCACCCTAGAAACCCTCTTCCCTTCCTAGCAGTCTGCAGAGCATGGTTCAGAGCTCCCTTGCAGTTTATTCCACTGAAATCGATCAGATACGAATTACACACGCACCCCTCTGAGTAAAAGTTTTGAACTGATGCTACTACTGTCGGCAGCCACTTTAGTCCTTTAGAGCTGGTTTTATGTCAGACGGCTTGTCTTGCAAAAGATCTGAGGGGAGTGTATGGGGGGGAAATACCTGTGAACAGTAAAAGAGCATCTGGAAAAGTTGTAGCTTGGCCAGTGAAAAGTTTCTGAGGGAGACACTTTGGATTTGATTTCCACTATCTAGTGTGCAGTTTGAGGGGGCGGGGGAGTTGGTTTTGTGTTGTCTCCAATGCGCAGAAGACTTGTCAAAAAAATGAAAACCCCTTCTGCACATCAAAAACAAGCCAAAAAACCCACCTTAATTATATTCAATTCAAATAATCTAGCACATCTATAGCAAGACCTTAAACACGAGGCCTCTTTCATCCCTGTGAAATTTAAGGTGCTGCTGGTGGTGATTCTCCCCCCCCCCCCCCACACACACACACACTGTGCAATGGAGTAACACCATCTGCGGGTACCTACAAATCACACATAGAACAGACACCATCTACCAGATGGAAGACTGTTTGCCTGAACGTTCAATGCTCTGGGTAGATGGCTGGCTGGATAGAAGCATGTACTGTGAGACGCAGCTATTTATGTCTCGGTGATGTGGTTGCTTGGTGATAAAGACTAACGGTTTCACATTTGTAGCATAAAGTCTTTCTTTCCTATGAGAAAATACATGGTGTGGGAAAATCCCATTCCATGTAGATAGCTGCAACTGAGTTGTACGGTAGGTCATTGTATCTTCACTGTCTCTTCCTTAAAACTTAAGCTGATTGCAGTAAGGGCTGGTACTTCAAAACTTAGCCTGCTTTAATACCACCAAATATTTGGAGGTGGGGGAGGGAGATCAGGTAAACCATACTCCTGCTACCCATACAGATGTGTTCCAGCTGTCAGCAACTGAAAAAAAATAACCCCCAAATATACTTTGATTCAACCCAAGATAGCGCAGACATGCCAAGATACTGTGGCGCCACACACTGCCTCTTTGTAAGGAGACAGGTAGGTGACCCTTGAGGTCTATTGCAGGTGTATCAACATCACTGTCCATGCCATTCTACCTGTATCCACCATTTGGAGAGCTTCTGCTTACTTGACATTCAGTGAACAGATTGTATTTTATTTTCAGGGGGAGAGAGGCATAGTCCCCCTATTTCACTGTAGAGAAACAGAAAGAGGTAAAGTCTACAATGATCAAACTCCTTTTCCCCCCATGATTCTGAGTCACTTTCAGTCAGATTCTTCCCCTTTTCCTTAGTAGTCTGCTACTAGTTCAGGCACAGGGGGAACAGGATTCTGCATCTTCCTTTGTGTTCTGTGAGCTGTCTGTTAGCTGTTTATTGTAACTTCAGCCAGGGCAATTTAGACACTGCTAGCATGATTTTCTGGAAAAAAGTGTGAGATGGCAGCTGGTATTTGCCTGGCTTTTTAGAGGATTCTTTCTACTGGACCAAAAATTCCCACATGACTTCTTAAAATTATATAACCCAAAAACTAAATCAGAGGGTCAACCGTGCTGTTGAACTCTCTGGAAATATACACAGATGATAGACAGAGCTAGTGTACTCTCCCATAGAGCACCCTGTGAGCTGCCACTCGGAAGCTTTCGCTCTTCCCACCAGCAGGAAAGTGAAATCAGGGTTATTGCTGAGAGGCCCCCAATGCTAAATAGATTCTTCAGAAACTCAGAGCAGCTCTGCTCATTGGTTTGGAGACTGCAAACACTATTTGCTGCCTCTGCTCCTCCACCTTCCTCCTTCAGTCAGCCTTCCCTTTTCCCTTAACACAGTCTTAGCAGGACAGCTCCTTCTGGCAGTTGAGGAGGCTTGTTTTTGCTGAGGAGGAAAGGATGGGTTGTCATTAGCACTCAGGAGTGTCAGCTTCTGAGAGGAGGGCAGTCACTTAGCCAGGGCTTTTCTTTAAGTGCTGTTCTCAGCATGGAAGATAACCAGGGAAGGGCTGCCTCAGAGCCTTGCTTAAACTGCAGCGCATAATCACACCTAGATACTGAACATGACTTGTCCGGATCTATGCCGATTGCTAAACCATGGTCAGCAGCGTGTCAGCTAATAGTGTTCAGACATGGCACCGTTTCCTAGTACAGATCAGGCCCGAGGAGTGGGAAACAGAACCACAGAGTGGGCTTGGCTACTATCTTCTAGCTAATCTCACTCAACTACAATTATCTCTCTGGTATCTGAATGCTTTTCCATCCACCACCACCATGTTTGATGTAGGCATTGGGCTTGCTTGGTGAGGAAGTAGAAGTCTCTGTCTCAGCGAGTTGGGCAGAGGAGACTAAGAGTGAGTGAACCTGCTTTAGGTAGTTTCAAGCCAGCTCAATGCTTTGCTGGGGTGAAGTTTGGCTGCACATTTGGACATAGGAGGGTTCTGGTTCTAAAGGTGATTTCCCTGCAGCAGCAGAGATGCTGAGGAGTGCAACGCAATGCAGAGAAGAGGAATGCCTTCTGGGTTTCACTCCCTTCTCTCCATCCCTGAGAACCACAGGTGTTCTCAAAGGCTTGATTTGCAAATACAGCAGCGCCTGTGAAAGTTGCTATTGTAGGTGCAAAACAATGGCAACGCTGCTTTTCTCTCTCTGCTGTAGAAGAGAACCCCACTAGCATTCAAGTGAGTTTTGCTGACTCAAATTTAGTAAAGAGTTTGATCAGGGAGCATAGATAGAAAGGGTGACCAGATGTCCTGATTTTATAGGGACAGTCCTGATATTTGGGGTTTTGTCTTATATAGGTGCCTATTACCCCCCAACCCCACCCCGTCCTGATTTTTCACACTTGCTGTCTGGTCACCCTAAGAATATAACCGCTGGCTTACACATCCATTCAGGAGATGACACACACACACACACACACACACACACACACACACACACACACACACACACACACGAAAAGCAACCAAAAACAGAAGTGATACAGTTATCAAAGTAGCTTTTGGTTTGGCTGCTCAGTCAGCCAGAGATGCAGTATCCGCTTGGATTCCTGGCATTGGCAACGGCACCAATTGAACAGAATGTTCAGAGACTTTTTAAAAATAAATTTAAAAAAATCATTTAGGGTTTCTGTTCTCCTTTTTGATGTTTATAAGGGTCTTCTTAAAGGACCTGAATGTACAGGGGAAAGCGTGAAACTTTCAATACATAGAGTGTGCTGAGATCTACAAAGTAAATAAAGAGCTAGGGCCGGTTATAGCACTTGTAGACAAATGTGATCAAGGCTGATGTTTCCTATAGTCGAGGGAGTGGCCTGCAAGAAGTTCTCTCAAATGCCAAGACAGAACTAACCACTGTTATGGCTACATGTGATTTTTAGATTCAGAGTACTGTGATACATTGGTGAACAGAATTATATTCCCATTCCAAAATCTATAATCAATAAGGCAATATTAGGGGCTCACTGCACACAGGAACATCCAAGCACATGAAAGATCCTTCCTGAAAGCATTATGTGGAAGAAAATCCCCCTATTACAATGGGAAGGGAGCAGGGCCGCCCAGAGGATTCAGGGGGCCTAGGGTCTTTGCGGTGCCAATGACCCAGCACTTCGGCGGCAGGTCCCGGGGCAGAAGTGCCCCCCGCTGCCGAATTGCCACCAAAGACCCGGAATGGAAGAAGCTCCAGGGGCCTGGGCCCCACAAGAGTTTTCCGGGGCCCCCGGAGTGAGTGAAGGACCCCGCTCCAGGGGCCCCGAAAAACTCTCATGGGGGCCCTTGCAGGGCCCAGGGCCTGGGGCAAATTGCTCCAGTTGCCGCCGCCCCACACACACTCTGGGCAGCCCTGGAAGGGGGGATGCTGTGTGCGTGCTGTCTGGGTTCCTATGTTACTCTGAATAGGTTAGACATTGTCAATGAAGACATGGCACACTAGAGCCTTTCCAGGCTCGTAAAGATTAAGTTGTTCATGATGTCAAAGTGAAAGCACTTGTAGGAAGCAACATGCTTTTTACAGGAGGGAAGTCTGAATACTCACCGGACTCGCCTCATTCAAAGTGGAACGTTCCAAGGATGTGTATGTATATACATACCCACCTCTTATAAGCCAGATCCTTGAGTTCCTTTGTCAGGCAAACTCCAGGGGCTTTCCTGTGTAAGAACTGGAGATATGGCCCTTTGTGGCTAGAACCTAAATTCCACAAAAAGACAATTTCCATTAGCCTGAATGGGAATAGTGCACATGCAAGGAGTGCGGGGACATACCATTGGTTGATAGTTTGTCACAATGTGCAAGTTCATAAACTGCATCACTGGTGTTAAAAATAAATAAAAATAAATCTGTTTCTATTTTTACCAGCTCCCAATAAAATAACAACCAAGAGTAGGAAGGACCCAGCTATTCATTTAATATTCATTTAGAATATTAAATGAATAGCTAGAAACATCTGTGTTTTTGGCATATCTTGCTGAGTTACTCCAATGGGATTTCTGCACACAGAGATAGAATGTAACCCTGCCTGAGCAACTGTTGCTCTCCAAAATATCCTTCAACAAGTCATTAAAAAGCAAAGCAAAATGAAAAAAAAAACTTTAGTGAGATTTAAAAAGTCTGTGTTCATTTTTATTTTGCTTACCTGTGGTCACTGATTTTGCTTATCTTGCAGGTGAAGACAGCATTCAGTGTCTGCCAGAGTTACAGTTTGAAACAGGTCAAAGATTTATTTAAGAGGAACATTTCAGTTCAAATATACTGGCCCTGAGCCGGCTCTCACTGATTTCACTGAGTGCAGGACTAAGGCCATTGTATATTATTCTAAGCTAATTTACTCTGTGACAGTGAAAATTACATACAGATACTGCAGCTTCTGGCAGACAGACAAAATGATACTCTAGGAGCTGGGAGGTCCTTGAATGTTTCCAAACTGGTTTGGGCTATCAGTAGCTATTGTGAATCATTTGTACTTGACTAGCCTTCACAACACAAGAAAACCTATAGCTTTCAGTAGGTAAAGTGTGAAATGCCTTGCTATCAAGTATGCCAGTTTTCACTGATTTCCCTATGCTCCTAAATTCTTGAGCCTTATTATAACTAACTTCTCTCATAAACCTCTGGCAAGAAGTTTTTTTTTTTTTTTAACGCAGTTCCTGGCTTTACTTCTGTATCTAGGGTCTGATCACTCTTCCTTAATGAGGCAATATCAACATACTTAAGTCAAGTCTGATGCCTGACTTCTTATACATTTCTCGTGAGCCTGCATTCAGTGGGATGTTTTCCGAGTGAGGATTGCCATAGAGCCCCAAAGAGTTCTCCAGCACATCTAGTAGCTTTAGAATTAGATTCTCAGAAACTTGGAATAGGATTTATATTGGTAGTTTAGACGGTATCTAATATCCCAAACTGATGCCAAATGAAGTTGAGCAACTACATGCTGAGTAATGACTGGTATGATTCATTAGTGTACTCCTTGTGAGTGCATGTAAGGTGATACTTTGCATTAATTAACAGAGCAATTACAACATATTCTGTTAATATTCATTCATTTTTTAAATGTTTTCCTGTAGTCTGTAAACAAAAGGAAATGTGACCTACCATCTAGAATATTTTGAATTCAGTTTCGAAGAGAAAAGACTTGTTACACTATCATGCACTTTTTGTGATCCAAACTATTTGGTAAGATTGATAATGTTCAAACTTTTCATTAGGAAGCATGTAATTGTCAGATTAGTCACCAGATCCTTATTATACCATAAGAGTCAAATTAAGCTTTTCATACATTCACAAAAAAAGTCAGCTACCCAAGGAACTGTTAAAATATGTATCATAATAGATAAAGTTTAATCTCCTCAGAGACACTTTTCCTCCTGTGTTTTAGACTGATTGATTTCCAGGACTGTACCTATCTATATTTGGTTCAAAGCACAATTCACACCAACAATCAGTACATTTTAGCAGAGAAATGCAGCACACCATTAAAATCCTGATTATCCTACTTTTTGTGTCACAGGACAATAACCGATCGAATATTGTTTTCTGTATTCCCTCAAAATTATATATTCAACATCTGAAGTAATTTCAGTCAATTTCACTAAAAGCTCTACCCTGGAGTGGGCCTCACTGAGCAATAAAAAGTTTGGATTCAAATGTAGTGGTTAAGTTTGGTTTCCTAATACAGAGTATCCAAGTTTTATTAGCAAAGCTGTGTCAAGCCAGTGAACTCCCATAGATCCTTCAAAATGTTATGCCTGGCCCTCTCTGCAATGTGTTCATAAGCCTTTGGTCCCAATGGATCATGTAAATGGCAGATTTGAAAAAAAAATCACAGATTAAGGGATTGCAGTGTCCCCACCACATGACAACATCCCCTTCTTTTCAGAGCCACAGGACCACTTCTTCATTCCTCAGCCCCTGCTGGCTGGCCATCAGTCCTTTGGCATACACACAGCCAGCACTTTTCCTAGCTAACCAGCATTGCAGCTAACAGAATACTGGTCATATGCGTCTCACAATCTCCCTGCTGCTTCTCCTCCACTTGACCATCAGTCTTGCTGCCTCACCAGAATGGTGCCCCAGAATTGCAGTGTCTCAGGCCCAGGCCTTGTGGGGTTAGAGGTGAGTGTAGCCCTGCTTACTTGACTTACATCAGATACTTAATAGATGTTGCCAGTATCTGAGAAGGAATAACATTCTTCCTGTCTCAAGAGATCAAAGCCCTACCTATTCTAAATTGAGTTTCTGACTTCTGAATTCAGGGCACTATGAAATCTCACATAAATGACAAGATGCTAATAATACAGTATTACTGACCCCAAATGTTCAAAAATCATGAGTCAGGCTAATAAATCATGAGATTGGCTTTAAAATCATGAGATTATGTAAAAATAATAGATTTGGAGTTCTTTTTATTTGCCTTCTGCTTTTTGAGTCATTAGAGTGCATGGGGAGGGGGGGATTGTCACATTTTGAAGCTTTCTCCACAGTCATGAGGACTAGAAGCTTACTTTTTTCCCCTAAGAATGAAGGCTGAAATCATCACACATCCACTTGACTCCTGAAACTTGGGCTTTAAGGAAAACAATTATCATGAGACACGTGACAAATTCATGAGAGTTGGCAACACTAGTAATACAAACTTCCAGCTAAATCGTCTCTGAATTGAAAACTTGCATCTCCCTGAACTGCTTCCAATGGGCTGTAGTTTGATGTTCAACAGCAGGTTAATGGTAGTGAAATGTTTTTCGGGCTGTATCCTATTCAGGATTATCCTGAGGGCTGTGAGACTGAGTAAGGCAGACCAGATTTGCCACTAATAAAATCCTTTTTCTGATCTGTTCGGAGAGATGCCCCAATCCACACTCCCACAGAAAGAAAATAGTGGTTTTCTAGGAACTACAGTAGGTGCTTAACACCTTTCCCTAATGCAGTGCTTGCCATATAATAAACAAGGTTAGTGTTACTGTTGGCAGATTAATCAGTTCTGCTGACAGAATGCAGATGTCCCTTTCTAACCATGCTGAAGGGGACTGAAGGAACAGATCATGCACAATTAAGGATTAGAAATCCATTGATACAATTTCAGTAGCATCTACCGCAAAGATGGGCAAAACAGCACCAAATCACAATTAAAGGTGGGTATCATTTGAAAGGTTTGGTTCATGTTTTCATTTTCATCCCCTTGTGCTTCTGCTGGTTTGGTGTGTAAATAGGAGTGCTGAAGTATCACCAGAAAAGAAAGCCTGTTCTCATCATATTTCTAGTTTATCTGAAGAGGTAAGTTCTAAAAGTCACATTAGAAAGCCTTCTCTTGTAAGTATAGCAGCCTAATGAAGCAGACCCAGGAGTTCAGTGTAGTTTGATTAAGAATCCTAATTTTTGGATACTTATCCAAGCTGAAATGCCAGACCCATTCTCTCACTGATCACTGTTTAAACGCTTATTGAATTCAGTTGGAACTATAGAGGCAATGGAAAGCAGAAAAGACCCCTAATGAGAATAACCAACAGACCCTTTTCACTGCACCTGCTGAAACATTTGTAAGAGACAGCTGAAGGAGGGAATTCATGCTGATCTGCCTATAGTACTAGCCTGGTCTAAACACAGTTTTTGACCAGTTTAATTATTTCAGTAAAAAATAAGTCACACCCCTAAGAGAAATAGTTATAGCTTCATCCACACTACACATAGCATTGCTGTATCAGTATAAAGATGGTTATAGCATTATAGAGTATTCTGCTTTCCATGCAGTATATCTATCTCGATAAAGCACCTGATATAAATGTACTGATATAAATGTTGTACTGATGTAAATGTTGGAACCCCGCATGGATACAAAATTTGTGTCCGTATCCGATCTGCAAAAATGACCTGCAGATATCCGCAGATTTGCAGGGTTTTAGGTATAAAATTTGGATCCGTATCTATCTGCGATCCGCAGAAATGGTCCACGGATGTGGATAGCTGCAGATATAAAGTGAATATCTGGATCTGCAGAGCTCTAATAAATTGTGTACACACAAAGGGGTGGGGTGGCGGGGGGTGAGACTTGAGAGGGTTGTACTATTTTAACTTGTGTTTAAATAAGCCCTGATAGAAACTGTGATTAAAATCAGTCTGTCATATTCTGGTCCACTTGCTGCAAATTTTAATGCAGGCAAAAGTTTCAAAGCATTGCAAGTAGTTTTAAGACGCATCACCTTTAAAGGAACAGATTTAAAATAGAACATGTCTTCATCCTTCCACCACTTGGTTGAGAGTGCATTAATGGCTATCACTGCTAGTGCCTTTGCCCCAATTCACTATCTGATTAAAATGAGTAAAGAACCTTTAGGAATCTAGGGCAAAAGTACGGAATTCCCTTATTGGTTTCTTTCATAAACACCATAGCATTAACATAGCTATGGTTATTATGGACCTGTTTTCTCTCAAAAGCATGGGGGAAAATGGTTTGTAACATGCACGTTCCTATATTTTGAGAGGCATCGGAGTCATTGTAAAATATTGCACTGCAGGAGACAGGGTCCGATGAAAGACATTTTTCAATAACCATTTTGCATAAGTACCTTCTTGGACATAGCACAAGTCCAGATCTGTTGACTAGTTCTTCCTAATTCCTAGTATTTCCCGTCTCCTACACAGCATTCGTATCATTCACACAGCAGATACAAAAACATGACATGAGATTTTCCACGGAATCTTGCACTGAAAACAAAGTCAAACCTTGTTTCTGTTACTTTGCAACTAATACCAATGCTGTCACTGGAGCACTGAGTGACAGTGAGCAATGTTAGTAGAAAGTTATTCAGGAGAAGATGAGGCAGATCTTGATCACCCTAGATGCCCACTCAAATCAATGAAGCTGCTTGGGTGAGCAGGAACAGCAGAATTTGTCTTGATTTAAAGAATCAGTCCATCCTCACTCTGGCAAAAGTCTCTATTTATTCACATTGAAAAGATGCAAATACACTGATTTTTAATCCAAGATTTTATGATTTTCTAAAAGAAAGAGCCTAATCTAGTTAAAAAGCTGAGACACTTCCCTTCCCAGTGATACAAGTCTCAAATTTCTAGCCAAGGTGGGTCACTGGAGCTTTAATCCGTCATGAGTCTCGTATTTAATCTTGCTGGTCCTGCATCTCAGAACAACATTTCTTTTGCAGTGGGTTGTGAGTGGGGACTTCCACATCTGGAAATGAAATGTAAACCCTTTCTCTGACAGGGTAGTTAGTCCCTGTTCAGGGGGAAAATAATCTGACTGAAATGCCTTTGACCTGAGCACTGATTGAGGAAAGACTTCAGCACTGGCCCTAAGGTTGTAGTGGTGACTGTATCCTTCAGCTTCCCCTTCACATGGGGTCTGTGGTCACAGGATCCACACAGGCCACATCTGTTATCTGTGCCCCACATCTTGCCTACCCACACCACCACCTTCGCCCAACCCCTATGATGTGCAAGAAGCTCTCGAGTCCTCCCTTTTCTCTCTCTCCTCCCTGCATTAGAAATGTGGTGGTTCCACTGAATCTTGGATCTTCCATGACAGCTCAGGAAGGATTTCATCCCAAATGACTAGTGCTTCTGCATTGTTCCCTAAGTTAGAATACATGTTCCACATTAAAGGCATCATGCCAACCTTTTCCAAGCTTGGCTGCTTAACAAAACAAACAAATCAGGCACCTGAATCCCTATTTTAGGGACAAAATCTTATTTCTAGAGGTGCTGAACATTCACAACTCCCACTGAAATCATTGGATAGATATGATGCTTGAGCTGCAATTGCTTAGCACCTTTAGGCTGCTTATGTGCCTGGATATAGGATTAGTCTGCCTAGCTTTAGCCGTTTGAAAGCAATGGCCTGTTCCTTAAGCAGTAGCACCAGCACCACAAGAGAGAGCATTGCCTGCATTTTGGTATGTTATTCTTTTGTTGTTTATTTATAGCTTATGTTGGGAAGGTCACAGATGAGAACTTCTCAACTAACATACCTTATCAGCATTATTCACTATTTTATTTTCTTTTGTCCTTATCTTCCCCCCTGTTCTGTAATTAAATATGCCTTGCAGTGTCTCTACCAAAGTATAACAGAGGTGACAGCACAATACTCTGAGATTTAGGGACTTCAGTTCTGAAGCTGAATCTGTCCAACAGAGGACTGTCTGTCTTACTCATTTTCATCCAAAATGACATTTCAAAGTTTCCAGTGGATGAAATTCCATGAAACAAAGTGACAAAATTCAGAAATCAGGTAGAAATGGACAGTTAATTATCTTTTGCCACCCCTTAAGCAGTTCTTTATGATCAGAGCTCTCTGATTGTTGGGAGAGCGGTGAAGAAAGCTGCCTTCATTGTTGACTTGCCTTTCACTAGAAGATGCTCATTTCCAGTGCTCCCAATCTTTGTCTAAATAGTCATGAACACAATCACTCACTTGCAAAAGTATAGACCATTGCTGATGCTGTTCTCTTGCCATGTATTAACTGGTTTGCTATCGTTTAGTTATCACTATTGTTTGAGTTCATACTCTACCTTTTAAGCATGTGTAAAATAGGAATCCATCACTATCAGACTATTATTAGACTTATATATATGTATAACAGCAGGCTGTGAGGCATATATATAACTCCTTCCTTAGAATGTGCTTGTCACATCAGCATAACAAAGAAACCTTGGAGCACAAGAGCTGCCTATTGGTTTGATTCTGCCCCACTGAAGTCAATGGGAGTTTAGATTTCAGTGCTAGAAGGATCAAAGTCTCACTCCCTTATACATTTTTTTTATCAGCGCTTTGGGGGGGGGAACAGGTGCCAAGAATAGCCCTTGATTTCCAAACACTGAAATTAGGAGCAGGGTGATTAAAGAACCACATCTTAGTACAGCATCCTTAGGCTGAGTAAGAGTTTTGTGTGTGGTTGATGTGCTGGGAGTAGAGGTGGTAGAAAACTACATAGGATTCATCTTCATGTGAGCCTGCAGAATTGTTTGAGCCCAACAGCGGGTCTTCTGGCCCATCAATGGCATGGAAAAATGTACTCTATTTAAGTTGTCAATGAGCCAATGAAATAAGCTTTTATCCTCAGCTGATCAACCCTAAAGAAAAAAAAATAATCAAAGGTTTGCTCAGGACATTTTTAGAATGGGTCCAATGTGGTACTACTGAAGGGGAAATGTCCTTTTAAATGCAGGGGAAAAGGAAGGACTGGCATTTTTCTCTGATAGTCACACTGCTCTATAGAATATGAAACAGACCAAAACTTTTTTCAGACCACAAGGTGGAGCAATAAAACCTTATAAACGGATAATTAATGTAAAGTCAATGTACTGTATTTAAATAGCCAGATCACTAGGAGCTCGTCAGACGACTGTATAATAATGAAAAAGGTCTTTCACAACTGGCTCTTTTTCTTGAATCTTCTGATGCACTTCATATATTAGGACATTCTAGGACTGGCACCTTTCAATGCTGCCTAATTGCACCAATGAGTTGGCTTGTGCAGTAATGGTGATGGGAACACTGTGCAAAAATGAACAGCATGTCGCTCAAATTAACCTGCCATTGGTCCATTTGAAACAAGGCTAACATAAAAGTGGAGGCATATCCCTTTATTGGAAGGAAGGAAAAGGGCAGAGATGATTTCTCAGAATGGTTTAAATCTTAGAGGGCTACCTCTGCAACCTTACCGAACTGTTTTAAAAATGGACTGAACAATCCACATTTCCATATTACATTCACTACTGCAATCCTAGAACACAGACCCACATCCTGTATTTTTTTACAATATTAAAGCTTGCATCCCCCTCTCACCAGGTCTCAAAGTCTGATCCTACTTGTGCATGACAATCTTTCAAACAGCTGGGGATACAAGTGAAATGTTTGCTTTGAGAGATAACAGTTAAATGAGTGGGAGTAATTACAATATTAGAAATTTTCACACAAGTGTTATAGAAACGCAAGAATCATAAGTCACTAGCTGAATCAGAACTACATTTGTTACATGACTTTTCATCGGGACACAGGACTGCAACTATCTATGGATGTTCAAAGAGATTGATCCTTAGGAGGCTGAAAAGCTTTTGTGCCCCACTGTTAGGAGATTAGTAATGAAATTGCTTCAAATGCACATTAATGACAAAAATCAAGGAATTTCATGTGCTAAGGGATGCATTTGTGTCTTATCTAAAGAGAAAGAAGTAAAAGGCACCAGTACATGGGATCACAAGGGATCATTAGTTGAGGAGAACAGGGCCCTTCAGGATTTTATTTTTGTGAAGAATTTGATAGTATGCAGCTTGTCTGTAATTTGTTACTTATACATATGTAGTTTTGTATTATTAGTTTAAAAATCCATAGATCCATGTTCTTGTTCTTATTTGTAAAACAAAAGGGAGAAACCCTGGCCCCAAGGAACTCAATGCAAGATTTTCATCAGGGCCAGGATTTCATCCCAGGTAGCTGACTTGGATATCTTAAGCGCTTTTGAGTAGGCAGATTTCCAGAGGAAGGCAATAGAAAAAAGTCTTGGTACGAAGCCTGTGCAGAAGATTTTCACTTTGTAGGAGCTAGTCTTCACTCAATACTACGCCCTGTAAATAATGAACAGAGTGTTAGATTTGTATAAATAGTGGTTCTCATTAAAGGCACTAGACTTAAACTGACTCCATAAAGGTCATATTATGGCCTATGCACTCCTTTCCTGCACTGCACAGAGCTTTCTTATTACAGGTCACAGCACCCCGGGGAGAGCACGGCAGCCTCCATGGGGCTACTATTTACCTACCTGGGCAGATGGCTGGGGAGTGGATGGAGTTTTGACTCTGCCCCGGTCTCCCACATGCCAGCCAGCACAGCAGAGCCAGTGCAGGGTGAAGTAACTTGTGCAAAGTATTCAGGGTTCTAAATGATCACCATTTTATTGTGAGAATTCTAATGCATTAGGGATTTTACCTAGAGTCCCAGCTCACAGAGACAAGTGATTGGGAGAGACTCTCAGCTTTCATTCCAAACTACAAGAAACTTTCTAGCCCTCATGACTGTAAAGGAAAGTCTGAAAATGTGAACCTAGTGTACCCGAAAGGCTCAAAAGGCCAGAAGGCAAATAAAAAGAACTCAATTTAAAAAAAAAAATCTTGTGGTGTTAAGCCAAACTCATGATTTTCTGGGACCTGATTCATACCTTTTTGAATGTTGGGAACATTGGGTATGTGGCTGGTGCAGATTTGCTTCAGGGGAGAAGTAGTAGGGGAAGCCTGGGATCAGACTCTGAGTTGTAATTTGGTCCCTCCTGATTTAGTCCTGGAGTCACAATTATGCATTGCCTCTTACAAAGGGCTGGTGACAAAGACAATCTCTAACCCTAAATGAACAGATCTGGATATCTTAGAGTTTGCTTAATTGTTTTCTACTTTTGCCCTACTGTAATGAGGTATAAAGAGACTAGAAGTAATAATCAAGGAGAGGTTTCTTTTTTCTTCTGCACAACACAGTCCAAACGCTACCCAGGCAATACTGATCTACTGTAGAGTACTGTGCAGTCATAGCATAAAATTTGCTTTGTTTTCCATGTAAAACTTTAGATTGGAAATACCTTGCTTTCAAATTTTATTGGGTCTTCATTTCATCTTAGCAGTGAGTTATTATGGGCCCTGAGGTCATTTTCACATTCTTAGATGGAATTTCTAGCTAAGAGGCCCTGGACAGAGTGGCAGTGACAGAATGAGTATAGGTGAGTTTGGATGGAGGGGGAACTAGGCTTCTATGTTTGTTGCTAAGGGACTAATAAGAAAATCTATTAAATAAAAACTGAAAAAAACCTTTGCTTGTAGCCTAGATAAAACCCTGTGTGCCTGATTTCTCCCCTCCCAGACCGAGTGGGCAGAGAAAGGATGAAGTTTAGTGCCTAGCCATTCCAATGCACCAGCTAGAATGGTTGAGCTAATGCAGCGATTATTGTAACTTGCTGTGGTTTAGGCCAGAACCAAATTACTACCCTTTGGATGTGGGGAAAGGACAGTGGCTAGAGAACTGGGCAATAGAGTTTCAGTGATCCAGTCTTCCTGCGGCAACTATTGGGGTTGCTAAACAAGCCTGCTAAACAACCTGCTAAACAAAGATGATAAAGTCATTGCGGAGAAACTAAATGGATTCTTTGCTTCAGTCTTCACGGCTGAGGATGTTAGGGAGATTCCCAAACCTGAGCTGGCTTTTTTTGGTGACAAATCTGAGGAAACTGTCACAGATTAAGTGTCACTAGAGGAGGTTTTGGAATTTAATTGAAAACTCAACATTAACAGTCACCGGGACCAGATGGCATTCACCCAAGAGTTCTGAAAGAACTCACTATTAACCAAGGTTGTACCAAATGACTGGAAGTTAGCTAATGTAACGCCAATATTTAAAAAGGGCTCTAGGGGTGATCGTCGGTACCAGGCAAATTAGTTGAAACAATAGTAAAGAATAAAATTCAAACTCTTGAGCAATAGTCAACATGGTTTCAGAGTTCTTTGGTCAACAAACATGTGGACAAGGGTAGATTTCCAGAAAGCCTTTGACAAGGTCCGTCCTTTCATGGATTGAGAACTGGTTAAAGGACAGGGAACAAAGGGTAGGAATTAATGGTAAATTCTCAGAATGGAGTCCTAGGACCAATCCTATTCAATTTTTATTCATAAATGATGAGAAAGGGTAAAAAGTGAGGTGGCAAAGTTTGCAGATGATACTAAACTACTCAAGATAGTTAAGACCAAAGCAGACTGTGAAGAACTTCAAAAAGATCTCACAAAACTAAGTGATTGGGCAACAAAATGGCAATGAAATTTAATGTGGATAAATGTAAAGTAATGCACATTGGAAAAATAACCCCAACTATAGATCTTGGAGTTATCGTGGATAGTTCTCTGAAGATGAATACTGTGTACAGATGTGGTCTCCTCACCTCAAAAAGATATTCAGCACTAGAGGTTCAGAAAAGAGCAACTAAAAAAATTAGGGGGGGTAGAGAGGGTCCCATTTGAGAAAGATTAAAAAGGGCTAGGACTCTTCAGTTTGGAAAAGAGGAGACTACATGATAGAGGTATATAAAATCATGAGTGATGTTGAGAAAGTGGATAAGGAAAAGTTATTTACTTATTCCCATAATACAAGAACTAGTCACCAAATGAAATTAATAGGCAGGTTTAAAACAAATAAAAGGAAGTTACAGTCAACTTGTGGAATTCCTTACCTGAGGAGGTTGTGAAGGCTAGGACTATAACAATGTTTAATTCATGGTGGCTAAGTCCATAAATGGCTATTAGCCAGGATGGGTAAGAATGGTGTCCCTAGCCTCTGTTCGTCAGAGGGAGATGGATGGCAGGAGAGAGATCACTTGATCATTGCCTGTGGCATTGGCCACTGTCGGTCTGACCTGCCTTTCTTATGTTCTTATGGGGTGTTGCAGTTTACACAAGACTTTTTGCTGAGAACCATGCCGTAAGGTGCAATCTATCCCAAAGATTCTTAGCTTTTCAAGGCAGGGGCATCATCTTATAGGTGTGTTGCATCTAGCATGTTGGCAGTGCTACCCTATCATACATAATAAATGGGGCTCCTTGAAGCTTTCCAATTGTGAATGCTTTTCAGTAAAAATGAGCAATATTCTTGTGAAATTCTCTAGTTTCCCACAAGTAGTTCCTCTACTTGAAAGGTTGTCAGATAAAGAATCCACAATCAGCTGGAAGTTACTCTGATTCAGTGATTTTAAAATCATATAGTGGTCTGAGCGGATAGTGCCTGAAATCTTTTAAAATAAATGGAGAACATTTTTGTCTTCTCCAAGACAGTTTGGGCAACAGCAGCTGTTACTGTAATGGTAAATTTAGTGCCAGCATAATCCCTTATTTAAATCACTGCAGCCAGAGAGAGTTTACAAACAAATTAATTTAAATATTGTACAAAGTCCTAGTTAGCCTCACTTTAGTAAGGTATTGATTATAATTAGCTATGATATTTTTCTTTATTTAAATCCAATTGCATGAGCTATGTAACATTACTTTTTATGGGTTCTTAGTTCTATAACACAAAAAATAATTAAACTGTAGACGTTTTTCAATATTGTTGGCAAAAAAAATATGCACAATATTTGGTCTAGAGTGTGTTTCATCAGTTGCCCATACTGGTATCAGCAAAAACATTGGTCCTGACAACTCTACTTATAATGACTGAGAGCAAAACAACACCTTGATTTACTGGGATTCTTACAGGTAGGAAATTTTAACTATCATTAGTTAACAGAATATATTCCTTGGCCGATAGCAGAAATCTGCAGGATTCTGCTGTGCCAGGAGTGCAAGATATTTGCTGTACTAAGATATTACAGATAGACCTCTAGTAAAACCTGGAAGGACGGGGTGTTTTGGTTTGGTCATTCAGACCAAAAATTGGACTTAAGATAGGATTAATCACTGAACAGTAGGACAAGTTTTAAGTGTACCTCATGATGTTTATACCTGCTCTAAAACTCTGCTAGAGAAGAATCATTTACCTCCCATTGGTTTGTACATTAATCCTCTTGAAAGCTGCCTGGCACTTGTCTAGAGCTGATTTAAGATGTCTTGAGCACTTTGCTACACATTGGTACAGTTATGAATCTCATGCTGCCTAAAAATAGGTATTGCATGCTCCCCAGAAGGTGTTTGCATTTGGGGTAGTTTTTTGTTTTGTCAAATAACTAAAGACAACCTTGGGGGGAAAAAAAAAACAGTCTTTAAATGTGGCTGCCTCCATGTGAAATTGCTCCGGGAAAAAGAAACTACATCATTCCTTTAAGCTTGCCGAATGGCACAGTATTAAAAATACTGTCTCTCAGCTGCATAGCTTTGCAGTGTATGCTAATGACTGGGAATCCACTGGAGCAGATGCCCTAAGACAGAATCTGAGTGCCCTGCACAGGAGCATCAAGCTCATGTGCAAACAGGGCCCAACATTTTTATCGATCATGTGGAAGTACATCAAAACTTACTGCTGATATATTTTGTGGCTGACACGCAGATTGGCGGAGTAGTAAATAATGATTCAGAGAGAGCAGTAGTACAGAGCAATCTGGATCACTTGGGAAGCTAGGCTCATTCCAACAAAATGCCTTTTAAAATTCAAAGTTTCACACCTAGGAACAAGGAATGCAGTGACTCTGAAAATGATTTAGGGATTGTAGTGGACAAGAAGCAACATGAGTTCCTGGTAATAACTGGAGATATACCAATCTCCTAGAACTGGAAGGGACCTTGAAAGGTTATTGAGTCCAGCCCCCTGCCTTCACTAGCAGGACCAATTTTTGCCCCAGATCCCTAAGTGGCCCCCTCAAGGATTGAACTCACAACTCTGGGTTTAGTAGGCCAATGCTCAAACCACTGAGCTATCCCTCCCCCTCCATAATTGGTGCAATGCTAAAAGAACAGGAGTACTTGTGGCACCTTGGAAACTAACAAATGCTGCGGCAAAAAGGCTAACGTCCTTTGTTGTATAAACAGAGGAGTTGTGAATAGGAGCAGGGAGGAGATTTTACCTCTGCATATAGTTTTGTGTTCAGTTCTGATCACATTTTTTTAAAGGATGTTGAAAAATTTAAGTGTGTACAGGAAAAGAACCACAAAAATGATTTATTTATTTTTTTAAAAAAGGCGTTATAGTGAGACTTAAATAGCTCAATTTGTTTAGCTTCTCAAAAGGAGGCAGAGGTGATTTGATTAGTGTATCATGGGGAGAAAATACCAGGTACCGAAGGGCTCCTGATCTAGTGGAGAAAGGCATAAGAACCAATGGCTAGAAGCTGGAGCCAGACAAATTCAAATAAGACTCATTTTTAACAGCAAGGGTGATTAGCCATGGAATAAACTATCAAAGGAAGAGGCAGATTCTCCATCTCTTGATGTCTTCAGATCAAGACTGGATGCCTTACTGAACGAGACGCTTTAGCCAAACACAAGTTAAGGGGGCTCAATACAGGGGTAACTGAAATGTAATGGTCTGTGATACATAGGCTGTCAATCCCTGCTCCATCCTAGTGCCCCCATGGATGCTAACTGTGTTCTGAAGGGCTGAGAGGGGGTGGAAACCCCTTAAAGCAGCTCCCAGAGCTGGCTGGATGCAAGCTGAACTACACAGGAGCCCCCTCAGGACCAGCTCTAGCTAACTCGGGCAGAATTCCCGCTGCAGGCATCCAGCAGCATCGTAGCTCTTCCCCACTCCCATAGCACCCTCGGGTTTGCAGTATCTCGCCCTATGCATCTAGGACCCACATTTAAGTTTGCATGTTCCAGCAGAAGCCATCTCAGAAATGCAACATTGACACTCCATTCTGACCTAACAAGTAATGTTTAAAGCATCACTTTAAACTTTCCCCACAAGAGAGTGACAACAGAGAGCGGAATTTCATTCCATTTGTACTACTTGTAATTTACCTGTCATGTTCATTTTTCATAGAGAACCAAAGGTGGGATTTTCAAAAGTATCCGACACTGGTCTAACTTGACTCCCATTGACGTCAAGGGTTAAGGTCCTAGCTACCTCAATGAGAGCAGATAGCTTTTCAAAAACTCTCAGCCTTGACGTAATGGCAAATGTTTAGAGCTATGTTGTAAAGAGAATACACTAGAACCTCTCTCTGCTGTGTATAGCAGGATGCTTCAGTTTTCCAGAAATATCCATGTAATATTCTGACCAAAAGTCACACTTATTCAAAAGCTAAAACACTACTTAGGGAAGTCAAGCACGGTATTCACTCACCTCCTACCAAATTTTCAGATGCTTGCAGAGTCTCCCCCATGGCAACTGTGCAGCTCATAAAATGGCCCACAAGTCACAGCCACATCCTTCCTCATTATGCCCTCTGTGAAATTAGTACACAAAGCCCACTGAGTAAACAGAGCATTTCAGTAGAGAAGAGGAAAGCTGACAGTCTACAGTACAGTAGTTTAGTTTACTCAATCTTCTGTAGCTTATGAAAAAGAATAGTGAGAGGTGACTTGATTGGTGTAAAAGTACATTCATAGGGAGAGAATAGCAGGTACTAAAAGGCTGTTAAATTTAGCAGAAAAAGGCATAAAAACCAAGAACCAAATGCTGGAAATTACAGCCAGACAAATTCAAAATAGAAATAAAGCACACACTTCAGACAGTGAGGGTGAGCAACCACTGGAACAAACTATCAAGGGACTTTGTGGATTTGCCATTGCTTGACGTCTTCTAGATCCCTTTCTGTAAGATATGCTTTAACCAAACACAAGTTATTGGCCTCAGTGCATGTGTAACTGGGTGAAATTCTACGGTCTATGATATATAGGAGGCCAGACTACATGATCTAACGGTCCCTTCGAGCCTATGAATCTATGAATGGTGAAAACATTCAGTCTCGATTACTCTGGATTGAGACAAACAAATAGAAATGAACAAATGGAGCCCCCCTGAGAGCAAATGAGAGAACTGATTAATATTCTGCCTCTGAATGGAAACAAAATGGCAGTTTCTTTAGCCCCCCCTTGCAGCAAGTAGGGAACCTTCTGCATCTCATGTTATGTACATAGCTTCCTATGGAACACCACAGAAAACAACTGCTCAGGCCATCATCTTTCTAGGGAAACCTAGTATATGAGGGTCTGGTAACAGGGCTTTTAAGAAACATATTTTGACTTCTAATGTTTGCACCTGGTTACATGGATCCATGGACTGGAAAACTAGCTCTTTTCTGTTCTAATCATCTACAAATGTTTCTTATTCACATGGGGCCGGGGGGGAGCCTTGAATTTGTTGTCCTTGACACAGATTTGCTAATGTACAGGTTGACAAGTTGTTTGCCTGCTGACTTTCCAAGATGTTTGGAGCCTCATTGACTTCATTCATTTATAGATGAACTTCTCTCTTAGAGACTTTGCTGTACCGTGGGTGATTGCAAGGCTATACATCATGTTCCCACTACAGGGGCACCTATGCTAATGCAGTAAAATGACAGAATGGGGAAAACTATGCTAATAACTCTCTTGAGCCTCTAAGCATGTCCACTGTGAACTAGATGTTTTCAGAAGCCTAGCAGTCTCACTCTGAGCTGAGTTTTTTAGTGCTGTGAACTTCCGTCAGCCTCCCTATCTCTTGAGTGCTAACTGAACATGAGTGATGGAAGAGAAATTTCCCTAAGGGATAGAGCTAGATGTTCTGCAGGCAGCCTTTGCTACACTTGACCTTTCGGATATTTGTGACCTGGCTAAACTGGCCAAGTCACCTGCAAAGAGTCACGGTGCCAATGGAAAAATGTGGGCATGAAAGGTGGCAGCTAGACTTTCAAGTCATTTCATTCTTGAATGTAATTGTTAGAATTGATATCAACCCACAATCTATGGGCCTATAATTAAGGGGGTTATGTTGTTGTGACAGTAATGCAGCTTTAAGATGGTATAATGCAGAAGATAACAACATGATCTCTGCAGCCCTGGCAAACAATATTTTGGCCTTTTTCAATCAAGTATGGAACTGAAGGTGGAAAAGGCTTTAAACAAACACCTGGCTAGGCCCCTAAACAAGCAGCAGGGGAAGACAGTAGAAAAGGAATCAGTCTATACAGAAGTGCTGCAACTCAAGTTTTATTCTAGTATGTGTCATACTGAAACAGAGCAATGCTCCATTTAGGCAAGTGCCATGGAGCTGGCAGTGGCCTACATCTGATGTTTCAGAGGAAGGTGGGTAGGGCACTAGCAGGATGTGACAGATGTGTAATCATATGACAAAATGCACTACTGGAAGGCACAAATAGTATATGGTGATAAGTACAGTATAAGAATCTACACAGACTAGAATACCAGACAAGCTACACCAGTGGTCTGTTCAAGTATGGGACTTGCTGTACTTTCTGAGGAAGGAGGCTGTACCAGGCACTATTTTTCATGTTGGCACTAGGGTGACCAGATGTCCTGATTTTATAGGGACAGTCCCAATTTTTGGGTCTTTTTCTTATATAGGCTCCTATTACCCCTCACCCTCTGTCTCAATTTTTCACATTTGCTATCTGGTCGCTCTAGTTGGTATGCTATGGAAACCAGAATTTGTACAAAGCTATTAGTCAACAGCTATGCTCAGTCATTTAAAGAGAGAATTGTTTTCTGAGTTACTTTTGCTTTCTAGCATTATGAAGTCTAAGCTGTCCTCCAAGATCTTCCATAAATATAAGTTAGTTAGATACCAGTAAAGCTGCGCCCTCTTTCCCTCCTAGACTCATCTATAAATTTTCTCTGGAGCTAGTTCCTCATTTTAAGCCTCTTCCATCTTTTCACAAACCATCTCCCTGGTAATCCAATTACTACATTGAGCCCTCCTCTACCTGAGAGAATTTCCCATTTCTGGAAAGCTCTCCATTTTCCTCCAGTGGAAATAAGGAGGAGATATCTTGGTCAAATCCAGTTGTTTCTGCCTTTCTTCTCACACTGATGTTATCTGTGCTTTTATGACACCCCTCCTTCCCCAACTGAGATCACTGGAGTGCATCATACATGCAGTTATGATTGACAATCCCTCTGAAGCTTCAGCTACCAGCACTCCTACCATTACCACACTGTCATCTCCACTGGCTCTTGATCCTCTTCCTGGATTGCCTATGTTTTCTCAAACTCATGCTTTCTGCTTTGATTACTCTAAAATGCTTGATGAACCAGATGGGCCTTTGCTGCCCTTTTGGCTGTTCCTGTGATTATCTCTAAATTACACACCATTGTAAAAGGTGATCTTTTCATTAATTTATGTAAATAGGACCTTACTCAATGACTTAGCTATTACTTATGAATGAATCATGCTGCTCTGAGTGGTTGGATATATTTAACTCTCTTTAATATGTTCAAAATAGCTTCTAATGGGTCTCTTTAGCTCATTACTCTTGCAACAGAAAGCAGAGGAGATAACTGAGTTTGTCTGGCAGAGATGTGGTAACCCTTTCTGTTACTACCCACTGATCAGAGTTTAAAAATACACAGCCATAAGTAACATGGCAGTGAAAGATTAGCAACAGTGTATTTAGACTTTGAAGGAGGTCAGCCAGTGAATTGCACTAAAACACTCATGGAGACTTCAGCCTGTTTATTCCCCCTTTCACTTGGGTGAAAGGAGCCCAACAATATCAGAAGTGTTGACCCAAAACTGAAAATGAGGGCATAAATTGACTCACATCTAAAAACAAGCAGCATTAGAGGGGGGTGTAAGAAGAGTGCATCATAAGAGATGCTATAAAATTCTCATTACCATATAATTCCATTCTTTGTAGAGTGAAAGAATAAGCTTATGAGAAGAACCTATTAGCGTTCTTGGAAGGTGTTGCAGTATGAAATATTACAAAAGTTGCTGACATTTGCAAAGTATAACACTGTGATCCTTTTTTGTTAGATGTGGACAAACTATTTACAATACAGTGTTAGTTTTAACTACTGTAACCTGCATCTATCTGTACTTGACATCATCATCATTCAAAAAGCTGTTGCTAAGTCATTTTCATGGCTTGTCACTTAGATTAAGTCTCCTCCTTTTTATATTTCTCTCCCTGTAATAGTGTCACTTCCTCTGAACATCCCCTTGGGGTGTCCCTACAACATCCCTGCCTCAGTCTCCCTCTCTGCTGGGCTCCTCATAGCCTTTGTGAAGTCATTCTCATAGCCAACAACATCTTTACTTCCTCTGGCTTATTATCAGACAGTTTGAAAATCAGGTCCTGAGAGTACAAATCAGAAGTTCATGCTCTTTAAAGTTTACATATCATCCTTCCCCACTCTTCCTTAAGGCACGCCCAGGCCTTCCTTGGCTTAGCAGGTCACTCCCAGGCCTATCTAGCTACAGTCTTTTCCCCCCGCTTGGTGCCTCAGGATCTCCCCCTAGGGCTTACTAACTTCCTACAGCTCTCTCTCTCCTTGTACCTCTTTCTTCCCTAGTATCTCATAAGCTCCTGTAGGCCCCTTTCTAACTCTTTACAGAAAATTTTCCCTGCTAGCTATCCAGGCCTCTCCCTTATCCATTCCAGTCACCTGCTTGGGTCACATGACTCAGTCACATGACCCTCTTCATTTTCTGCACCTGGAGAGGAGCATTGGCTCTTACAGGTGGGGCTGAGACCCACCTCCCTTTCAAGGACTAGCCAGATTGGACCACTCCCCTTCCCTGTATCAGGCACAAGCACCTTCACAATGTGGCTCCACCTGCTCCACACATCAAATGCTGCCTTTGCTCTATCAACATTCCCAATCTTCCCCACCTACTAGTGAGCTGCTCCCTCCAACACCTTTGTGCTTTCTCCCATGTTGCCCTGTGTTCAGGAAAACTGACAAAATCCAGCTAGGCACAAGTTTATCCACTTTCAGATTCTTCCTCTATGGCTACACATGCCAGCTGATAGTAATTAGTCAGACAATGAGGCAGAACTAATGTTTGCTGTGCTAGGACATTCTTATTACTGTTACCCTGTTTTCTCTGTCTGTGGTTGTCTTTTTTCTAACCTAGCTATCAAGATCATTAGGATTGCCTTTGAAAAATGTGTTTTGTACAGTGCCTGGCACAACAGGGTCCCAGGAGCTAAGTCAGGCTCTTGGACAACAGCTTAAGAAAGATAACACAATAAAAACAATTGCATCTGACCCTCTTCAATTCACAACTGTCTGAACAGATTACACTTCCACACATTTTCTTAATTGTCTAAGCAAATATATTTCATTCTCTTATTGCTTATGAACTGTTGATACTACTTTCAGTGTTCTTTAACAGTTTGAAAAAAGTCAAGCAATTTTGACTGGCCACAGAGATGCGTTTGTTTTTCAGTTTTCTGCCTGAAACACCATCATTTTTAGCATCAAGTTTCTAGCATGTATACTTGAAACACTCTTTGCTGCAAATGCCCTACAATGTTTGTTCAAAATTTGCCTGCAGCAAACTTGTTCACTAGAATATTCATGGAAAGCAAATTCAAAAGAGTCATGAATGCACCAATACAAATTGTTTTTAGGTAAGTTTGCCCAGCCTGTTATATCTGTATTAATAAATTCATTCAAAATAGGTGGCAGCTGTTGTAATCACCTTGTTTTGATCCTCATCAACTTAGAATTTTCCTTCTTTGATCTTTAAAATGGAGATAAATCTTTTTTTTTTAGGACTAACTGTTGAAAGACAGTTGTTGCAATTCTCTTCTGTACCCTCCAAAAAAAGGCCATTTCAAAAATATTTTGAATATTGAAGCAGAATGGAAACTGTTGAAAACTTTTAGTAGATTTCACTACTATAAATGTTGTTTTGTTTTTGTCACTGGGCTCAGGGATGCTAACTGATTGTAAACTCTGGGCCATATTTTGACCAGCCTACAGGAAATCATACTTGTGAGGTTTCAGCCTGTAGTTTCCTACAGCTGGTTCTGGTGCGGGTGGAAAGAGGTGCAAGGTTTGATCTCATGTAAAGTGAGTAGTGGAGGCATGGTTTTCTTTCATCCACAGATATTCTGAGATCTAAAAGGAAATGTCATATAGGGATCATGGCATCTGTTGTATTGACAGATGAGGCATTTATGCAGTGGTCCAGGTCTTCTGCACTAGTCTGTGTCCCCAGAAACCATGCACTCACAGGGTTTCTGCTGTTAGCCATCCAACTCCCTTCCAATATGGTGATAAAATCTGAGGAAGGGGAATCTCAGCTCTACTCTCTCTCCCCAGCTACAGCTCCTACCCATGTAACACTGCCCTGGGGTGGAGTTTCTCCTGGCCTGTGTCATGGAGCCACAACATTCATACATACACACCTTCTCTCATCAGTACCTCATAGTCAAGGGTGTAGAGGGCAAAGGCAATGCAGTTGAGACTGGCTTTTAGCTTTGTCATAGTCAGGCTGACACAACATGGATACAATCCTATTCTCCTTTGAAGAGTCCATCAGACAAATATGGGGTCCAGTTTAAAACTAGGCAGCAGTCCTGTTGAACATATTAGGGATGACATACTCAACCTTCTCCATAAACTCAAACTGTGCCCGAAGCAAGCTTTTTGGAGATCAAATAGAGCTTGGTTAATTTCTTTTCCCGGTTATTTTTCATTATTTGTGCACCTGTGTGCTTCTGGGCTTTGGCTGGGAGTGGAAGAGGAAATGTGAGAACAGTGCCAGAAAGGCCAAACTTTTGCTGTTTTCTGAAGCTGGCTGCACCAGAAGTCTCATGAGATTTCCAGATCATTTTTGGAAACAGATTCCTTTCAAATAAGGATCAGCATTTGGTTGTTTGTCCAGACTTTGAAAATTTCACCCATCACCATTATAAATATATTTACATGAAAGGGAACTCTCTGGTGTGAGATAATGCTCTATCACGTAACAGCCTTTTGTTGAAAATGACACCATAACAAATAGTGAACCTCTCCAGAAGAACCTCATTAAACCTGGGTTCACTTGCAGCCTAATGGGCTTGTTTGTTTAAGTATCATTTAAGTACAAAACACTTCAGAGTTCAATCAACATATTAGTCACACTTTGAAAACACATATTTTAACTATGATTTAATATTTATGTGCATTACACAGCCTTTTTTATTAATTGCTTCAAACAAAAACATTCCTGCTCAATATGTACTGTTCTGTTTTCTACTGTCTCTTGACATTAAAGTTAATCAAATAGCTCTTTGTGAAAACTCCTACAAGAAGTGCCTCTCCACAACATGCTAGGTTTGTGAGTCAGTTTTACTCATTGTAATACTGCCCAAAACAGAAGCATTGTGTTTTTGAGATCATCACTCACAAGATCTCTGAAAGTATAACACCTAATGTAATTTAGATTTTGGCCATCATGAGAACAATATATCCTATACTAGACTGTGTTTCAACACTTATTGCAATTCAGAGTTATTAGAAATCAGTGGGAGTTGGGCACCTAAATATCTTTGAAAATGGATCCCCAAATTCTTATTAAATTGTAACAGCTCACAATAGCATTACTACTAGAAAAGTACATACGATCAGCACTGAATTATTATATTTTTATTACGGCGACATGTAGTACCCCTGTCACTGAACAAGACTCCTTTGTGCTAGGCACGGTACAAACACCGAACAAAAACATGGTGAAAGATATAATGTATTTCTGCTCTTATCTAGTCATGATTTGTCTGCAAACTATGTTTAAATTTATTTATTCTGTGAATATTTCTTGGTCTCTAACTGTTTCAGTTTTCAAACACTGTACTCTTGATTGCATAGCAGATTTCCTTTCCATGGTTGGATGAGCTGCATAATCCTTTTGAATTCGATTTCTGCTGTGACTAAAAAATGTTTGCTTTTCCATTTGTGTTCTTCAATATTCACTTGAAATTCATTCTCTGAACACTCCTGCTAGTTATTTTATTAGAATATTTGTGGAAAACAAACACCAAAGCCATGCAAGCTTTTTAACTATGATGGAGTATTTGCAGAAGTTTTTTTTGTGTTTTTGCTTTTTTAAGGTATTCAATCAGCTCTACTTATTTTCATGTTTTGGACAGTTGCACCAACACTTTAAGCTACATTATAGGGATAGATTAAACACACTTTATTTTAGGTTTTTATTTTTAGAAACTTAACATTTTGCCTTGCAAGGGAAAGAGTTTTCAAGTACACAAACTAGTACAGCAGAGCATGATGCACAGAACCAGGTTTACACCTTTCTTTTATTCCCAACAGTTTTTGTTGTTGTTGTAGTGCATAAAACCTCCACAAATGTAATTTGGATGGTTTATTTATTCTTTGATTATATGGGTCATTTAAACAGGTATCTCCCACTCACCCTAATTACACTTAGGTGTATAAATTAGCCACATACTGATTAGAGAATACATTTCTTTTCCTAGGGAGAGAAGTCATTCTGGATATGTATTTACTCTGCAACCTAGTTAGTACAAGAATCCAGCTGTAATTTATTTTCACAAATTATAAAAGAATTAAAGTTTTCTGGACCTAGTTATGCAATAAAAATGAGAACCACATTTTGATAACCTCACAAGTCCATGGTCTGTGGAACACCAGGACAGAATGTATTATTAAACATGACAAATGCTGTAATTGCTTTATGGCTTCACCTGAGGATATCCATTCCTCTGGGAATCTTTAGTTTCTGTGGTTTAGCTATCATGGTGTGATATAGCTAAGAAACGTTCAGATCAATTCTACATTAAATTATTTACTTTTTTTCCTTTGCAAAAAAAATCTTAACATACAAATGGCTTAAAACCATTTTTATGAGTAGCACTGACACAACAGGATTTGCCATTTATTAAGGATATGTGTGTGCTGAGAATTTGTGGACTAATGTCCAAAATCAAGTCAGGTTAGGCACCCCATGAAGATGAACATGGGGCATGCCCTATGGTTTGTCATGTTGCGATGTAATGGAGTGATAGTCTGCTTACAAATTAAAGCAAGACAATTGTGGCCTACAGACATCCTGCATAGTGACACAGCATCAACAAGCAGTTAGGATATCCTGCCTGCCACAGCAGAGGAGCCATTTCTTAAAGGAGGATGTTTAAACAGTCACAATAACACACACACTCTTTATACTTAAAAAGAACAAGGAGTACTTGTGGCACCTTAGAGACTAACAAATTTATTTGGGCATAAGCTTTCATGGGCTAAAACCCACTTCGTCGGATGCATGCAGTGGAAAATACAGTAGGAATATATAGATATATACACAGACAGAGAACATAAAAAAAATGGGTGTTGCCATACCAGCTATAATGAGACTAATCAATTAAGGTGGGCTATTATCAGGAGGAGGAAAAAAAAAGTTTGTGGTGATAATCAGGATGGCCCATTTCCAACAGTTGACAAGAAGGTGTGAGTAACAGTAGGGGAAAAAATTAGCATGGGGTTATAATAAACCATAATAAAAGCCTAGATTTCAATGGCTGCTTGTAATTCTCTTTTTCCAGGTGCCTTTCTTATCCCCTACATCCTCTTCCTAATCATTGCTGGAATGCCCTTGTTCTACATGGAGTTAGCACTGGGACAGTACAACCGGGAAGGGGCTGCTACAGTGTGGAAAATCTGTCCAGTTTTCAAAGGTATGTGCCAGGCCTCCACTTGGTTTGAGGAGAAAGTGAAGGTTTTAAACAAGTCTGATAAAAATAGAAAGGGTCTATTTTCTTCTTTCTTAGATAGCATGAAAGTTGATGGCCTATTTGATAATCTAAAGTCCTCTTGTGATGACAGAAAAAGCCAAACACAGGAAAAAGCAGGAAAAGCTTCCGGGGGGGTGGGGAGGGAAGAGGAGAGTCTAGTTCAGACTCCTTGCTCATTGCAGTTTTAGGTCTCTGTTGAAACTCCATCAAGGGTGCCAATTAAAACCATTTGTTGTGGCTGTTGTTTCTTGTGATGTAAACCTCTCATGTTAAACCCTTTGGAAACACAGGTTTAAATCCAAGCAAGGTCCCGTGAGCCCATCATGCTTCTAACATAGATAAATCAGGTTTTACCGTTCAGTTTATTCTCTAAGGTTTTCTTTTTGAAACCTTGAAAGCCTGGGGGATTAAAACTGACTATGGCCCAGATCCTCAAAGCTATCTAGGTCCCTAACTCCCACTGGAGTTAGATGCCTAAATAGCTTTGAGGGCCTGGGCCTAAAGGTCTCTTCCCCCTCTCCCCCCATTGCACTGCACACTGTACATTAGGTGCCTACATTTTCTCCATCAAACAGGTGGCTGCATTCCAGTGGCATCTTTTGTGGGCGTGTAGATGTTTGTGTGGGTGTTGAGATATATAGTTCAGTGTTTGTGGCATCCTTCATGTAAGATGTGATATGCTTTCAGTGTAAAATATTAATACTTTATAAGGACCCATCAAAAAAGTGCCAGCTGGCAGTGATTTTGGATTGCTCCCATCCTGTACCCAATTAGATCCATCTAGCCTCCTAGATGAAAGATTATGCAATTCAGACCTGTGTGAAATGACTGAAAACTAACCCAAACCCACAACATATGTACTCACCAGGCTTCTTGGTTCTCTTAGAAGCATAAAGGCTAGACAACATTTGTAAAACAATTGGTGAAGGGTAATGAGCTTCACACTGGCAATCTCCTCTTGGCTGAACTGGAGCTTGACTATGGGTTATCTTGAGCTAATTTTAGGCTTTTATTGTTGTGTTGAACTCTTGTAGAGTGTTCCTTTTTGTGAGGGTTGGAACTTAAAACCAGGAGACAAGTGCAGTTTTACTGCATTCTGCTTTGAGATCTTGCTTTCAATTGCACCCAAAACTTATAGTGAAGTTTTGAGATGAACAGACAAGCACCGACAGACACCTAATTAAAAGTATGCATGAAACCTTTCAAAATATCACTGCTTAGTTTTGCCCATTCCTGTTATCCTGTTACTAAACCCATGAGCGATACTCCTTCCAGGGGCGGCTCTAGGTATTTTGCCACCCCAAGCACTGCAGGCAGGCTGCCCTCGGTGGCTTGAGGTCTCTGGTCCCACGGATTCGGCAGCACGCCTGCGGGAAGTCCGTCGAAGCCGCAGGACCAGCAGACCCTCCACAGGCATGCCGCCGAAGGCAACCTTTCTGCTGCCCTCGCGGCGACCAGCAGAGCGCCCCCCACAGCTTGCCACCCCAAGCACGCGCTTGGCATGCTAGTGCCTGGAGCCGCCCCTGATTCCTCCCACCCCCAGAATTATGACATCCCTAATCAAAAAAATCTCACTATTAGCGAATTTTTATTTTATTTTAATGGCAATGGGAATTTTACTTGTCAGAACTATAAAATCTGGCTTGGAGGATCTCACAAAGTTTGATCCAAAAACCATTCAAGTCAACGAGAGTCTTTTCACTGACTTCAGGCGTGACAAGAAGATGAGAAAGGAAACTCCAGATTTATTTCATGTTTAGGATTTCATTAACAATCCAGCTGTTTTTTAAACTGAGATTTTTCAAGTCTGCCTAAGTGTGCATTAGAATCCATTGCTAAATGTTTGTATTACTGAATAGTATAATACAAGGGACATAGAATATTGGATTCTAAAAGAATAAGAAATATTGTTATATTTTAAATCCCAGCAATGGTATACAGTTAGTAAAGTTTCAATCACAGCTTCTGATAAGAGGCATAAATATATTTCAGTACTTTGTTAAATACACCAGAGTTCTTTTGATATATCTCTGGATTAACAAATCCATCACTGGCATGGTCTACCCTCAAATCAGGGCTGGCTCCAGGCACCAGCGCAGCAAGCAGGTGCTTGGGGCGGCCAAGGGGAAGTGGTCTTTGGTGGCAATTCGGCGGCGGGTCCCTCGGTCCCTCTTGGAGGGAAGGACCTGCCACTGAAGTGCCGCCGAAGAAGAAAGCAGTGCGGTGGAGCTGCTGCCGAAGTCTTTTTGTTTTTTTTTTTTTTCCCCTGCCACTTGGGGCTTCAAAAACCCTGGAGCCAGCCCTGCCTCAAATTTATAATAGTTTCTCCAAATAAAAAAGCACTATAGTGCTAATTTTAGCTCTGAATAATATTGCTATGAAACCTAAGACTCTAAACTTAATGAAGCACTCCCATAAGGCAAGGGATCAAAAATGTATCTTGTAACCTTTACAGCACAGCCCATTTGCATCACAAGACTTTACAGGGTTTATATTAGCAGCCTGGGTGGGACAAAGTTAAAATAAATAAAAGGCTGGATCCAGAAACAATGGAACAGATTAATGCCTGGATTTATCCTATTGTTGTCAGTGGAGTGACCCTGGGGCTAGGTTTGGTCTAGTTCCTTTGAATTTTCACATTAAATTGAAACCATTTTCTCTACAGAACTGTGGAAACAGAATATGTGCCTGGGGTGTTTAAAAAAAAATCCCCCATTTCAATGCAGTATACAGTCTTTGTGGTGGGTATGTACATTCTAACATACATCATCTAGGGAGGTTTCCACTGCTTTCTTTACTATCATTTATCAATATAGTTTCACTGCCAAAATGCAGAAGCCATCCAAGCCCCATGATTTTTAAGAGTTTCAAGTTTTTCACCACTTTTTTGCTAGAAGTCAGAGGTAAACAAACTGATTCCTATGTAAAACATTAGTTAACTTTCTCCTGACCAACACAGAGCATGCTTGACACAATTTACTCTTAAGAGTGTTGGCTCCTAAGGAGTTGGCAGCTACTCCTTACATGAATTAAAAACCTCTTTCTATTACATAATGGAACAATAGTCTTGTGGCAGTTTCACAGACCATCTGCCCAAGTCCCTGGTACTCGATTTACAGCAAGCTGGGTCTTCCTTGGTTTGTCAAGGTGCATAAAAACCTGGTGGCATGTGATTATTAGTGAGAATATCATGCCATTAGCAGCATCACATTTTGGGACTGACTAAAAGTAGAAATGAAGGCTTACACTTAGGTATTGAGATACCATAGTGATGCTGCCTGTTCAAGACTGGATAGTCTTCACCTATTAGAGATAATCCAAATGGCTTAAATGTAGCATCGTTAAACACTGCTGCCCACTGAAGAAAGAAACTGATGGCACTGGCTGAAGCAGAGCAAGCGTCTTTGCACAATTCTGAGAATGAACCTCCACTCTCACCTGCTGTTAGTACCAGAGTTCCCTCTTAAGATATGTGACCGTGATGAATTGCTTACAAGGGCCCGTTTTTTCATGGTGAGAACAAATGTTCACTGAAGAAAGTCTGCACCAAAACTCCAAACATACCTCGTGAGATTCCAAAGAAACCCAGATCTACACGGGCCAATAGGGAATGTGGAGGGTGGAGTTCACTCCAGGCTGGAGGCCCCCTACAAGGCCCTGCATACTATTTAAGGATTTAGGGTTAAATTCTGCCCTTAGTTACACTCTGCCGACCCATTGAGGCGATACAGTAGCATGGGGTGAAAGTCAGGGTAAAATTTAGCCCGAAGGTTGAAATTCACCATGGTTTGACAGGTCAGCTGAATGTCCAGGACTCACTTAAATCCCTCATTGGGGGTTCCACAGTCTCCACACACCTTGCATAATCTGGAAGGAGTTTTCATGTTAGATTCATGTAAACCAGCGCAGAGCATGGCAATGGGGATACGCCAGGAGAGAAAATCAATCTGTCGTCATAATACTGTTTGCAGGCTGGGATGGGCAGCAGCCACTACTGAGGCCCACAGATGGGAACAGATACTTCACTGCAGCCCCACGCTCTCGCCTTAACTGTATGGGGAGGGAGGTGGATTACACTGAACCTGAACTTCACTCAGGTGAAATGAATCGCCCTATTCACACAGGGCTTATGGCCCTCTGCACTGCATATTTCCCCTATGAATACAGAGCTGGATCAGAGCAGAGCGTTGTCCTTTAATAGCAACGTGTCTAGTTTCCAGCAAACACAATAAACTTTATTAAACACCAGTCATGGAATTATTATTTTAAACGGTCAGTTTTTGTGTCCAGCCACTATATTTATAACCCTTTGCTAAGTCCTTACAAAATGCTAGGCAAAAACAAGCTTGTGTTTAGGAACTGCTCTTATCTAAACAAACAAACAAAAAGCGTGGTTTAGCTTTCAGACAATACGGCTGGAGTATATTGTTGTATGTGAAATGCAATGTATAATCTAGTTTTCCTTTGTCTTTAGGTGTAGGCTATGCCGTGATACTCATAGCTCTTTACGTGGGTTTCTACTACAACGTTATCATAGCTTGGTCTCTGTATTATCTGTTTTCATCATTCACATTTGAGCTTCCCTGGACAAACTGCGGCAACAGCTGGAATAGCCTAAACTGTACAGATCCCAAACTCTTCAACGCCTCGGTGCTTGGCAATGGCACCAAGTATTCCAAGTACAAACTCACTCCTGCTGCTGAATTTTATGAGTAAGTGTTGAGTTGCCTTTGCTGTTGCTTCAAATTTCCAGTTTAGATGAGGTGTTTGTTCATATGTCTCTAAAAGTCTCTCTCTGGTGAGGGAGCCTGGCCTAGGGGACAGGATCCTAGACTGCGAGTCAGGAGACCTGAGTTATACACCTGGCTGTACCACTGACCTGCTGTGTGACTTTAGGCAAGTCACACTTTCCTTCTGTGCCTCAGTTTCCCCAGTCCAGCTAAGTGATGCCACTAAGTGATGTGGAGTCAGAGACAAAGCACAAAATCTCTGCCCCGCCCCCTGCCCATGTGCAGCTTTTTTTTTATTCTACACCAAGGTGACACTTGTGTTAAGCAAAGGAACAATACATACAGAATAAAACTGTCTGAATAGTTTGAAACTAATCATTTACCCAACAAATTTTGCTTCTCTGCTTACCAAATATCTCTGAGCAGGTCTTTTTCCTTTGCTGTTTCAGCAGCTCAGTGAAATGGGATGAAGTGCAGCGCAGGGAGGAGATGGTAGCAGTTGCAAAACATAGGGCTTGATTCTGTTCCCATTTAAGTGAAGCTGAGTTCTGCTGTTGATGGTAACAGGATCAGAATCAGTCACATAGGCAATCATTAGGCTTTCAGACACTTCAAACTAAAAGTCCTCTTCGGGTGTGTAGTGGTAACAGGACCCATTGCAAATGGAAATACGAATGACTGATGAAAATACAAAACAAGAACGTCTGAGATAGTAGAGCATCAGTCTCACTATGAAAGATTGGGTTCTGGACCCCTCTCCTCTTCCAGGGAAAGATGTGATTGAATTAGTGAAAGGGGAGCACTGGCTGGACACCAGACTAATCTCATCAACTGCTAAATTGGTTCAGACTATATTAATGAGTATTTCTGTTGTGTAATTGTAACCATGGCAATGTATATTTATCTAGTGAGCACTGACCATGTTCTCAACACTGGGAACAGTCATCATTCCTCCCACAAGCAGCCTAACCTGTTCAGTGTGGCATACCTGGCTGGACTACAGTTGGGATCTTGTGGGTATGTGGTTACTGCACTGACACATTGACTCTCTTTTCCCTTTTAATGTTAGTACATTTGAACAGTTGGGAGTAGCATAGAGTACAACTGATGGGCGAAGATACAGATTGGCTACACTCTATACTTTGCAAGAGTCTACTGAGTAGCTGTGATGGTATAAAGCAACAGAGACTCCTGTGGCACCTTTAAGCCTAACAGATGTATTGGAGATGATGGTATAGGAACTTGATACAATGCTGAGTAATGTCAGCCAGGAAATTGGCCTCTTCCCTACAGAAAAAAAACTTTTCTCTTAGTATTGTGGTTAATTACAGCAAAAAAATGCAGTAAATATTATACACTGTAGAATATGCTATTAGGGTGAAAGAAGAAGAGATCTGAACAACCTGGGAACACTTCCAAGTGGTAATTACACAACTTCTAATGTTAATGTCATTTTAGAAAAGTTTCCTTTTAAAACTTGGGTGTATTCTTGGAGTCAGATTTGTTTGATTTATTTAGGTGGGAGCTAGGCATCTAATTTGCTTTAAAAATCTGGCCCTCAGACTTGTTACAACAATCATCATAGTCATCTTACTTGCCCGGTCTACTTCTATATTACTCACTAATTGACTAGTAACCCTTGGGTTCTATCCATTTTGCAATAACATCTTATTTAGAGTTAGGAATTGTTGTGGTTCTCTCTGAATCAAACACTCACCATTTTTCTAGGTAGTGTGATATCCGACAGCTTTCAGCCTGAGTGAACTTTTACTGCTCTATGAAACACAACTCAACTTGTGACTCTGCTAAAACACAAGACTAAAAGTCAAGAGATTTGTGTTCTCAGCTCTGCCAAGTAATGTATATCTCTGGTGGGATTTTTAAAAATGCCTAAGTGAATTAGGAACATACATGGCATTTAGCTTTTCCTGGGATTCATAGTCCTAAAACTTGGGTGTTTTTGAAATCCCAATGCCTGTAGTTACTAAGAAGTAAATTTATAAAGCTGTGAGGGGTTGCAAGTGCTTTTAGTGGTTTAAGGTTTGTTGTGTTGGCCACTGTGTGGTACAGATAGTGGTAAGAACAGTTATTTAGGGCAATAGTTTTGCTGTGGGAGGTTTCAATCTCCCTTTTGTGTTTTGGTTTGTCATATGGAGAAACATTGAACTCTCACTGGGGAAAATAGAAAAGAAGCAAAGATCCATTCTGTGATCGGAGCATAAGCGAACAAAGCTACAACTCCTATCCAGCCTCCATATTTTTAAAGCAGGCTCTAATGAGGCTGCTGTTCTGGCACATAAAGGGGACAAACCTGGGTGTAAGCTCTACACTCTTTTGTGCCACTGCTGCCAGGGGCGGCTCTAGACATTTTGCCGCCCCAAGCACGGCGGCACGCCACGGGGGGGCGCTCTGCTGGTCGCCAGTCCCGTGGCTCCAGTGGACCTCCCGCAGGCGTGCCTGCGGAGGGTCCGCTGGTCCACGGCTCCACCAAAGCCACGGGACCAGCGGACCCTCCGCAGGCATGCCGCCCTCCTGGACCAGCAGAGTGGCCCCCGCGGCATGCCGCCCCAAGCACGCACTTGGCGTGCTGGGGCCTGGAGCCGCCCCTGACTGCTGCTTAGAATCATAGAAGCATAGAACTGGAAGGGACCTCAGTAGGTCATCCAGCCCGGTTCCCTACACTCATGCTAGAACTAAGTAGTAACTAAACCATGCCTGACAGGTGTTTGTCTAACTTGTTCTTAAAAACCTCCAGTGATGGAGATTCCACAAACTCCCTAAGCAATTTATTCCAATGCTTATCTATCCTGACAATTATGAATTTTTTCCTAATGTCCAACCTAAACCTCCCTTGCTGCAATTTAAGCCTATTGCTTCTTGTCCTATCCTCAGAGGTTAAGAACAATTTTTCTCCCTCCTTCTTGTAACAACCTTTTATGTACTTGAAAACTGTTATCATGTCCCCTCTGTCTTCGCTTCTCCAGACTAAACAAACCCAATTTTTTCAATCTTTCCTCATAAGTCCTATTTTCCAGATGTTTAATAATGTTTGTTGTTCTTCTCTGGACTTTCTCCAATTTGTCCACATCCTTCCTGAAATGTGGCACCTAGAACTGGATGCAATATTCCAGTTGCAGCCTTATCAGCGCAAGGTAGAGCAGAAGAATTACTACTTATGTCTTGCTTACAACATTCCTGCTAATACATCCCAGAAAGATATTTGCTTTTTTTGAAACAGTGTTACACTGTTGACTCATATTTAGCTTGTGATCCACCATGACCCCAGATCCCTTTCTGCAGTACTCCTTCCTAGGCAGTCATTTCCCATTTTTTTTATGTGTGCAGTAGATTGTTCCTTCGTAAGTAGAATATTTTGCATTTGTCCTTATTGCATTTCATTCTATTTACTTCAGGCCATTTCTCCAGTTTGTCCAGATCATTTTGAATTTTAATCCTACCCTCCAAAGCACTTGCAACCCCTATCAGCTTTATAAGTGTACTCTCTCTATGCCATTATCTAAATCAGTGGCTCTCAAACTTTTTTACTGGTGACCCCTTTCACACAGCAAGTCTCTGAGTACGACCCCCCCACGTACATTAAAAACACTTTTTAAAATATTTAAACACCATTATAAATGCTGGAGACAAAGCAGGGTTTGGGGTGGAGATTGTCCGCTCATGACCCCCCATGTAATAATTTCGTGACCCCCTAAGGGGTCCTGACCCGCAGTTAGAGAACCCCTGATCTAAATCATTGATGAAGATATTGAACAGAACTGGACCCAGAACTGATCCCTGCAGGACCCCACTCAATATGCCCTTCCAACTTGACTGTGAACCACTGATAACTACTCTCTGGGAACGGTTTCCAAGCAGTTATGTACCCATTTAGGGTTATATTTCCCTAGTTTGTTGATGAGGAGGCCATGCAAGATGGTATCAAAAGCCTTACTAAAGTCAAGATATGCCACATCTACCATTTCCCCCATCCACAAGGCTTGTTACCTTGACAAAGAAAGCTATTAGGTTGGTTTGACATGATTTGTTCTTGACAAACCCATGTTGACTTATTTTCTAGGTGTTTGCAAACGGATTGCTTGATTATTAGCTCCATTATCTTTCTGGGTACTGAAGTTACGCTAACTGGTGTGTAATTCCCTGGGTTGTCCTTATCCCCCTTTTTATAGATTGGCACTATATTTGCCCTCTTCCTGTCCTCTGGAATCTCTCCTGTCTTCCAGAAATGTTCAATGATAATTGCTAATGGCTCAAATATCTCCCCAGTCAGCTTGTTGAGTATTCTAGGATGCATTTTATCAAGCCCTGGTGACTTGAAGACATCTAACTTGTCTAAGTATTTTTTTATTTGTTCTTTCCCTATTTTAGCCTCAGATCCTACCTCATTTTCACTGGCATTCACTGTGTCAGACACCAATTGCTACTAAATTTTTTATATAAACAAACAAAAAAGGGCAATTAGCATTTCCACCATTTCAACATTTTCTGTTGTTGTTTTTCCCTCCTTGTGAGTAATGGTCCGACCATGGCCTTGGTCTTCCTCTTGCTTCTAATGTACTTGTAGAATGTTTGTTTTCTTCTTACCCTTTGTCTCTAATTAGTTTAATCTTTCCTTGGCCTTTCTAATTTTGCCCCTACATACTTGTGTTGCATGTATGCTTAGCAACAAAGCTGGCTTAAATAACTAGCTGGAGATCTGGAGTAGGGGAACCCTGCAGTCATACGACTGACAGAGCTGTCTGTATACCTTCTGCTCTTGGCTCCTCCCAGCAATGGGGCATTCCAGGGGCTGAGGACAGAGAGATGTGCTTCAGCACCCCTGAGATGGTAGAATGACTCTGGGGGAAGAGGGGAGGTCCTATTTTAACTGGGGTAAGTTCCAGAGCCGTGAGGCACCACTGACTTAACTGGAACTGATATGCATCTCCTGAGAATCTAGTTTAGTGGGGGGAAGCTCATACAGTTAATTGGTTTGCACAGAAACACAAGATGTCATTTCCCAGCAATACAAGTTAGTAGATAATTTTGGTTGAACTCTCCATTTATGTCTGCTTAATACCATGTTTTATTAGACAAATTCTGGTTCCAATCCTCCAGTCTCCAACCAGGCAAAATTCCCATTGACGTCAATGGGAACTTTGCCTGAACATGGACTACGGGAATGGGCCTTCTGTAGTACCTCATTAGAGATGGTCAAAATAAATCATAACACTTATCTTGCCTGATCTTAAATGTACAAATAAGTTTATGTAATCTGCTTCTTTTATTCTTCCTATCACATGCCAGTAGTGGAGTGGTAGGGTTCACAGCTTATGCTCTGCTGCTGGGAATAATAAGTCATAAGAGAAATCCAGCTAGGAATAAAATGTCAGCCCCACATTACTTTAGAGACATGTATCACTTTAATTCCTTATCCTGTGGTTTGGAATTCACCCTGGAGAATGCAAACTGCCTTTCATCCGCTTTAACTTTGTTAAAATAAATCATAAAAAAGTTACCACTTAAGAAAGTGCCTCAGTGGAATAAAAATTGTTCCCAAACCTATCTTACTTATTCAAACATTTTATCTGAATATAGACATACTGTATCTTTGTTCTCTCCCTTCTTGCTCCTTGGAAGGTTTTGTTACCAAACTGTCAGCAATGCATTGAGCTACAGCTATTTTCTCAGGCCTTTAATCCTTTTCTCCTGTGTAATAAAAACATGTTTTACAAGCAAATTTTCATGCCCCATTCAGGGGAGCAAATTCACTGAATGTATACAAGGCTGCCCAGATATGAGTAATTAATTGTAAAATGGCTAGGTAAGCAACCACATGGAAGTTCAAACAAGCGTGAATCAACACAGTCCACATCTATTATACTTATGAACGTAGATGTATGATGCATGAAGTAACAGTTTTCTGCAGCACATTAACTCCGCATCTGAGAATGTAATGACAGAAATCAAAATTGAAGTAACTTAACTTTAGTTGGCCAACTGCATGTTTAGTGGGTTGGACTGTAATTCCTAATAGGAAATGCCATAACAGATCAGACTAGTGGGCCACATAGTCCAGTATCCTGCCTCTTGCCAGAGGCCAGTACTAGATGCTTCAGAGGAAGGTGCAGCAAACCCCAGTGTGGACAGTTATGGAATAAACTCTCTGTAGGAGAGAATTTTTTCCTAATCACCATAAATCAGTAGTTTATGTAATCCCTTAAGTATGAGGGTTTATCCCTTAATTTTTGTAGCCTCTTAAGTAACTGCAGATGTGTGTATGTGTGTGTGTGTCATATATATAATGACGCATGCACTCACACACACACACACACACAATGTCTAACCCTTTTTTTTAAATCTTGCTGAATTCTTGCCCTCAATTTCTTGCCAGTGAGTTCTATTTCTTCAGCATACATTGTTTAAAATTGTGTTGGCTTGCTCTGTTGAATGTTGACTAACACAATCCTGTTAGCCTTCCATTCAATATAACAGAACAGAATTAGGTATCTCACTTAAAATTGTTTCAAGAGCAAGTGTCAGCAATTCTGGTCATAAATAAAATGACATCAGAGGCCAAAATCCAGTGCTTAATTTGTGCCACGGCTGATTCCCGGCGCCTTTGGGCTTGGAGGTTCATAGCTCTGGCATCTCTGGGCTTGGCGCATCAATTATGAAATAAAAAAATTGCTTGAGTCCAGGCACCTCTTTAAGCAGTGCCAACAATAAATGAAAAGGGACAGTCTGATATTCTGTTGATTATGTTCCATAAGGAGAAAAATCCTAGATGATGCTAGGCTGAAAAAGGGCAGGAGTTGTCAGCAACTTTCACTCATATTCCAGTTTAGCAGGTAACAAGATCTAGTTCATAAGTGTGTACATCATTGTTCATGTTTGAACCTCTTAAAGGGTTTTTCCCTGATCTCCTGCTGCAGCCAGATCCAAAATACAAATCTGAGGGTTTGGTTAGGCAATAGAAAAGTCCATAATTTTCCTGGATCCCTAATTTAATCACCTCTTTGAAATGGTCATTGCAAAGGAGGGATTTCCAGATGTTTCTGACAAAGGTTAGGGATGGGTAACACTGGGGAGTTCCTCTTCAGAGGGACTCATGCAAACACTAAGCTTGGTTCTAGCTTTGTGTGCCTGCCCATGGACCTGTTCCAAATCCATTGAAGGCAATGAAAAGACTCCAACTGACTTCAGTGGGTTTTGGATCAGGCCCCATATTGAATAATGTATCCAGTGAATCTTGCCATCTTCTGCCATCAGATGAGCCATAATCAAGTTACCTCAGGTTTCTTAGCTATTCAGAAGCATTCAAGAAATATTTTAGTAAATTGTTTATAAGCCCAGGAACTGACAGTGAACAGTTCTCTGTGAGTATTGTACATTTGCTATTTTAACATGTTAGACATTTTGAGACAGTCAAATAAGTCAAAGTCACATGCTATTGATTCTTTTCTCTGGTTGGATGAGTGTGCAAGCCCTTCTGGTACAAATAGTGGTGTTCAGATTTAAAATCGCTTTCCCACAAATACTCTCATGCACAGCTGGGATATTTGTTTTCCACAAGAATTCACACCAGTAAAATTTGTTTGATGCCTGCTCGTAGAAAGGGGAACACAAACGAAATGTGAGTACAAAGCAAACCAAGTCATTTACATGTGCTTGCATATTCTTAGGAAACTCATACTTGGCTAGCTCTGTTTGAAGGGTTCATAAGCCTCAGCAAACCTGATCTGAATGTAGATTTTATGGCGAAACCTGAAACTAGGGGACTTAGTAACATCTATGCTAGTTTAAGTTTCTAGTGGGGCTCCAAGCAATGCTATATTGCAAAGAGTCAATATCAATAGATCACACCTGTCCTGCATGCAATACACTCATTTTCCATTAACTTCTGGGAGCAATTCAAAGTGTTACTTTTCATGAATAAAGCCCTGTGTGGTTTGGTAAGAGTATCTGGCTCTCTGAGCGACTGCCCTGTAGAGGATTACAACAGCTGAAGTCAGCTCTAGAGTTCCTGTTGAGTTTCCCTAGATTTGAAATCTTGACAACCTGAGCCAGAGCCTCTGTATGTGGACTTTCCCCAGCTTCGTATGAGAGCGAACTTTAGCCATAAAATGAGCATGTGTGTGTTCATGTCCTTATCATGCAGCAGTCAAGAGCACTGGGCCCTGCTCCTGCAATGAGCTCCATCCTGGCAAACCCCTGTACTTGCATTCAGCCTCACTGAAATTAGAGTCTCCATGCAAGCGCCGGTTTACCTGTAGCGAGCTCATTGCAGGATTGGGACTTTGGTTAACTGACCTGCATGGTAAGAGTTTACAAAACTCTTAGTCAAGGAATACTCCATTGGCAACCACAAACGAATACATACCTGGGAGCACATGAATTTTCCTGACGTGCCCTTGCTGCTTTGCTTCTTACTTCTAAAGAACTTGGACATAGGCTAACTTGCCTCACTTTGTGCATCTGCTATTCATTAGAGCAGCCAACGGGTTAAACCAGAATGTTCTATTTTTATTTGCAAACCACAGGAGAGTTGGTGCAAAAATCAGATTTAACAAGCAGCTGCTTCAAAGTGCAGCGTAAACTTTAATGTGCCTAAGCATTGTACACATAACAAGGGAGGCCAGTATTAATAATTAAATGGCAACATTAAGTAGAGCAAAGACTTCCGTGGTTTGGGATTAATATTCTCTTTCTGTGAAAAGTTAAATCCCAAAGCAGCCATTTATCAGCTCAGGATTAACATTCATCAGAACCTAATACCATTTCATTTAGATCAAGCAGCAGTTCATAATATACCAGCCAGGGCCATTGATAAATTACCTGTCTCTGTGTAGGTACTTCCTAGAATACATTGTACATTACACATTTAAGGAAACCAGCACCAATAATTATTTAAAATTATGACCACAACCTGATGGACACACCCAGGTGACTCTTCCAATTTCAGGAATGAGCACAATGAACACATTGCAAATTGCATTATAAATGTCATTAGCAGGGAGCAGTAATTTTAGTTTTTGTAGTTTACATACGGCAGTCATTCTCAACCTGCAGCCATGGGCCACTTGTGGCCCAATCAGCACACATGTGCAGCCCATGTGACATCCTGAGGACCTGTGTGTATGTGTGTATGCATATGTGTGGATGCAGCCCACATAACATACAGAGGGCTGCATATGCGGCCCACAATGGTAAATAGGTTGCTAACCACTGACATACACTATATACCGTAAGTCCCTCTAGCATCTTCTAACCAGGATGGTTGTCTGAACTTAAAAATTAAAGTGATAAAGAAATTAATCTAGATCAGAGTAGGGACTAGGACTCTTGGTTTATTCCCACCTGTCTCTCTGTTAGGTGGTTCTATTGGCCTTATTGCTCTGTGACCCTGGGAAAGTAAATTAAGCCCAAATTTTCAAAAGCAAGACCCCTAATTTTAAGTGCCACAAATTTGGGGAGGCTAACTTGACAAGTCTTTAACGTCCCAATTTTGGAGGAACTGGGCCACTTGCAACTCCTAGAGACATATCTATAGGTGCCTATACCATAACCCACATAGCCTAAAACTACTTGTCCTCATCAGATTTAGATGTCAAAAGTTTTCCAAACATCACTGCATCAGTTAATATCCAGAAGTTTATATTTTCTAACATAAGGGCTAGAAACATACTTCTGTTTTTAATACAAGCTTGTCAAAACAAATGACTTTTTTGCCAAAATATCAATTCATCAACAAATCGCTCTGAGGACAGATATATTTTGCCATTGAAACCTGCCTTTCTGTATATTGTGTACGTGCATGTGTGTGTAAAATTCCTGCCACGGTCCAACACAAATGCAAACCAATACCTCTTTCAACTACAAAATTGAGGATGGCTGTAGCTGGTTTCACTCAGAGACTGACTGGCCATGGCTCGACAGTCCTTCCACCCCCAAAGTCCGGAGATGAATTTGCCTGGAGGTCAGCGGGTCCAGCAGTCGAGCTGTAGCCTGTAATTCCCCAGTGCTCCAGGGTTCTCCCAGTCGGATGGAAGAGGGGGATGAAGTTAGGGGGACCTAGGCCCTGCCTCTGCATCCCGCTACACACCGGGACCCAAAGGGTAGAGATGTGGAATGTCTCCATCACCTCTTCCTGGTGCACCTTCCTGGCATCACTTGGGCTGTTTCCTATTTCCTCCCACTCTCGCTGCAGTTTGGTGTGTGGCTGCAGCCCCCTCCCCCTCTAGAAGGGAGTTCCCAATCAGTGTCAGCAGCTCAGCTGGTCCAGCATTCCCCAACTCTCTTCCCCATGTTCATTTATTCTCTCTCAGCAGGCATCGGGGGAGGGAAAAGGATCAGGTCTTTACCCGCCCAATTGGGGTCTTACCCACAGTCCAGACCCTTCTCCTGTGGATTGTTCTGTCCCCAGGGCTGCAAACTGGCTTCCTCCCTTCAGCCATCCTCTCCTCCACTCTCTCCCCCTGCTTGACTGTTAGAGTCCCCCTCTGAGCAGCGAATCCATTTGGAACATGTTCCACAGCTGCTGAAGGGCGGGGCCCTTTTGACCCAGTACTGCTCCTTCACTCCCTTAGGCCTGGTCTACACTATGGGGGGGGGGGTCGAACTAAGGTACGCGACTTTAGCTACGCGAATAGCGTAGCTGAAGTCGAACTACCTTAGTTCGAATTTCCTACCTGTCCAGACGCCACGGGATCGAATTCCGCGGCTCCCCCGTCGACTCCGCCACCGCCGTTCGCAGTGGTGGAGTTCCGGAGTCGACAGGAGCGCGTTCGGAGTTCGAACTATCGTGTCTAGATTAGACGCGATAGTTCGAACTCCGAGAAGTCGAACTCTCCACGTCGACCCGGCAGGTAAGTATGGACCTACCCTTAGTCTCTGTGTCATCTATAAACTGCATCACAATGGCAAAACAAGCCTTTTAATTGAACTTGGAATTATCATTGGACATGGATTGGAAGCATAGCCTCCATTTTAATATACTCAAGTTGATCTGCTTGTACCCTAATCTCTTATACTTGCAAAGTACAGCACTGTGAATCTCTTAGTAAGAGTTAGTCACACAAATAAGCTACTAAGGAATCTCTCCATAGGATTTGGTTCTACAAAGGGCAATACCACTCTATCATTTTTGTGTTTTTCTCAGACTTTGGCTTAAAAATATTTGAATGAACAATCTAGTCATTTTCACATCTGGATATGAAGTTTTCTTTCTATGGAGTTTGGTTTCCTTGTTATGCTTTAATACTTCAACAGTTCCATAAAGGACATGGTCTCAAAATAGCTCACAAAGGGGATAATGATGGACTCAAGTCAGAGGTGACCTAATAAAAATACCTAACTATTATTATATTGCACTTTTTATCCATAGATCGCAAAGCACTTCTCAAAGGGGTTAATATCACTATTCCTTTACAGATGGGGAAAGTGACAATGAAAGCTGTGAGTGTAAATGCAGGACCGGATCTTGGCTTCTTGGGATCCAGGATCTGCGATTGGAGAGAACCTAGTTGTATTATGGAGGCAGAACAGAAGGGAAGGGTGTAATAAATAGCTCACTGCTGCTGGCCAGTTGTCTTCTGGTTTCAGTTGAGATGAGTGGCCTCACGTGGATGGAAATTCAAGGATTCAGGTGAGGGAGGGGAAACAAGAGTCCATCCAGGAGGAAGTAGGGGAGTGAAATCTGTCCAGGAAGAGCAAGCCGAAGGGAGCAGGGCAGGTAGGAGGAGTCTGCCCATGGGGAGAACTGCTTTCCAGACACAAAATTGCCGAACGTGCTGCTTCTAAAATAACAATAAAAGGGCAAACATAAAATCTCCCTGAGAGAGACAGCGAAGTCCCTGACAGTAATATCCTCCAGCCTGAAACCCCTTCCTACCTCAGCAGATAGGCAGGAAGACTCTGCAGGCCTGATTATATAGTAGTTTATAGCCCTGACAATGCAAAGCGTCTCAAAGGTGGTGCAAATGTAATTTCTGGCCACTTTAAGGCCCCTTTACATTGCCAGAGTGATGTAAAGTAGCCTTAGTGTAAATTACAAGAATTAGGCCCTTTGCATCTGCACCCTTGACAAGAAACTGGACTAGATGCACCACTATGGCAATTCTTGTTTTCCTATCTGCAGGTTCCTCAGTCGTGTTTTCATGCTGTTCCAGCTGAATACCGTTGGCCTTGAGTTCTGGGGTCAGGCTGCAATATTACAAAGCCTAAAAGTTGTACTGATTTATCAACTCTTCTTGTGTCTTGCTCAGCCTAATGTAATGAGTCCCTTATCTACTCTCTAATTGCTCTTCTCTCCCCCCCGCCCCCCTGTAATAATATGGTAATGTTTTTCCTCTCTTTTGTTTTTCATCTTCCATCACTTTTTCTTAGTATTTTGTCTACCGATTTTCATTACTATCACTGGTTATTTTACTACATCTTCTGACTTTTGCCTTCCTTTGTCATCTTTCTCTTTGGCTGTCACTAATCTGACAGTTTACTTGTTTTGCTAATGGAGTTAGAGAAATATATTATAAAACAGGAGTAGTACCACTCTCAGCAAGTTTCACACTCTGTCCTCCATTGGGTAGTTTTAGATGTAGACCTGCTTAGACAGATTAGTGGCAAAAAAACACCAAATAAATAAGTTGATTCCATTAATACTGTGTTTTGACAGGTTTCTGGATTAGTTGTGAATCAATTAAGGCTTTGAGAAGAGAGACAGGTGATGACAGGTCTCACTTGAAAATAAATATTCCTGTTTATGTTCACTCAAGCTGATGATATTTTAAATAGGTCTATAGGGCTTATGTTACCCCAGAACACATTAAATGACAGGCTCAAAAGCACATCTGCACAATGTTGGAGGAGATATGGAATTGTTCTTCAGTTGGTGAAGAAAGTTGTCCCTGTCCAGGAATGGACTCTGGTCATTTTGCATTACTCTCCCAGTGCCAAATGGCCATCCACCCAGATGCTTCAACCCTGGAGAATCTCATGTGTCAGGGAATCCTCAAATGGCCTACAGCAGCTGTGAAGTCACCTTCCTCATCCTTACAGTTGCTACAGGGAGAATGGTTAGGAGGACACCCTTAGTCCAGCTGATCCCCAGCTGCCTTAACATTAAATTGCTGAGGTTTAAGAAACAAACAAACAAAAACCTCCCCCATGTTATGATTCTTTTTCCTGATGAAAGGAACAGACCTCTTGGAATCAAGCTTCCAATGCAACTACTTATAAACCCAAATTTGAAATGGCTCTTTTGGCAAATGTTCCTATCAGTAAGATCATTTGTGAGAATTTTCATGGAAAACAATCACCACTGAAGCATATTCGTTTAAAAATTCAAAAGAATATTTGGGAGAAATGAATGTTCAATGAGAACAAGGCATGCAGGATCAGGTGTAACTTCTCTGAATATCAAAGACTTGAGGTGGGTTCCATTCATTTAAACCTTTGCTCAAAATGTGAGACTTTGTGGGTTTATTCTAAAGAATTTATGTCCCTAAATTTGGCTGAAGAATTTTTTTTTGTTCAGCATCATAAGGACTCTATCTGTATATTTTGTTAATGTTTCTGCAGGTCTTAGCACTCGTTCTTAAAATATAAACTAAAGCTCATCTTTTAATTTCTAAAAAAGAGAAGATTCTCAAATGGGCGTCACATACATACTGATCCATGCGCTTTCATTCCTTACTTGTTATTGGCCCTACAATGAAATAAAAACAGAGCAGCTGCCTACTGCAACATGATACTTTTAACAGCATTTTTCATCCAATTAAGACTGAAATTGAAGAACCAGCCGAAAGATTATGGCAAATCTTTATTGGATATGATGAGCTAGCAAAACAAAACAGTTATATTTATTTAACTTCCCATTTCCTCATGCTGTGGTGACCCAGATTTCTAGTTGACATTGGCTTAAGTGAAATCTAGAACTGGTCAAAAATTAGGGGAAAATATTGGTGAATATACTGTATACACATACATATGAAAATTGACATTTTTTCATCAATTTCAAAATCTGAAATATTTCAACCAGCTGTCCGGCTGGAGAATAAGGGTTTGTGAGTGTCCACACATTCATTTTATTTTCTGTGGTTTTATCAAAATAGAAAAAAATATTAACTTTTTTGTCAGTTGAAATATGCAAAATGTTGACCAGCTCTAGTAAAAACTAAATCAAGCAGAGAAGCCACTGATGTTGTCATTCAGCTTTCATGTCTACTTGCAGCCCACAGGATGAGAAGTACTAAGCAATGACCTGATGGTGGTTTTGTTTGTTTTTTTGTCTCTCTTACCCTCTTCTGTCTAGACGAGGTGTACTGCATCTGCATGAAAGTGGTGGAATCCATGACCTTGGCTCGCCCCGATGGCAGCTCTCGCTGTGCCTCTTGGTGGTAGTAATAATTCTTTTCTTTAGTCTGTGGAAAGGAGTGAAGACTTCAGGAAAGGTAGAGTTAATATTGCTCTTGTATCTCAATATTGTTCTTTGTCCTTTTTAGAAAGTGACTTTTTGGGGGGTGGAGGGGAATAGGGGTTGTAAATCATTGTACCTAAGGATGCCACTTATACAGAGATCTACAGCTTTGGTCTATCTGTTCTAGAAAGTGGAGTGGACATTTCAAATACAGGTCCTGTTTTATCTGACTCAACAATTATGTCATCTTTGCTCCAGTGATGTCCAGCATTGCAAAATTCTGTTAGCTTTTTAACTTTAACTTTAAGTTCAGTATTAGTGGCTTGATATAAAGCCCATTAAAGTCAATGGGTCTTTCCTTTGACTTCTGTTGGCGTTGGATAAAGGTTAAAGATTGTCTCTCGTTATCTGCAAAACTTGCTTAAAGCTTTCATTGTATTTTTAAGGGCCTTTGCTTTTATTAAATAAACATCCATTCTAACTTAAACACTTTATCACTTCCAAAGGTTTCAGCAATTATTCTTCGAAGTACCTCAAGAGCTGAAATAAAACCACCTGGATATTTACTTACACACTATTTGGATATTTTGAAATTAAGACATTAGACCTTGACATAACTCTATTAACTTGTTTGAAAAGGAGTTTCTAGCTTCCAAAGCTCAGAATATTTTTGATTTTGATAAATTAGCTACCACCTCAACAGTTTTCATCAGCTAATGTTCACATACCGTGGTTTAATTTCAATCATGTGGTCCAATGCACAGCCTTTCTTTATTCTTTCAATGCACAGCCTTTCTTTATTTGGCTTTTCAATTACAATAGAGTTAAACCACCATTTATGCCACATATTTTCAGTAAATGCCAGCATTTCCTCATTTTCATGTTGATATTTTACTTAATTGATAAGAATAAATGCAACATTTCTTGACAACGTCTGGTGAATGACTCAATCTCAACGTATTGTTTGCTTCCAGAAATCCTAGCTGTGGAGGACATCTGACAATTCTTGCTGTCTGTGGTTGCTTTTGTATATTTCTATGGTATTTGCAGCAAATATCTGCTCATGTCTACTTACACCTCTGGAAATAATTCACAGTGAGCTTGCTCAGAAGTTTAATATGACCATTAATAATACAGTCATTCCACTGCTGACATATAATCTCACTTGTCTAACCCATCTCATACTTTCACATACTACCTATCTTTACTTGTGGGAATTTTCCTAGTCTGTGTGACCGGTAGCTAACAGTTCTTTTGTGCTAGGACAACGTCCCTTATGATAAACAATCAAGACGTCCTCCAGAGAACAGAAGAGACAAATGCAACAAAGGAACAGCCGGATTCTCCAGTATGTTTATAAAACTTCCTGTTTGTGTAACAGTAGGTTAATTAACATTTGGTGTCTGTTTGTCCCCTGCAGGTTGTGTGGATAACAGCCACTTTGCCTTACGTTGTATTATTTGTATTGTTAATCCATGGAATCACATTGCCTGGTGCATACAATGGAATAAATGCTTACCTTCACATAGATTTCAGAAGGTTAAAAGAAGCTACGGTAAGTTATCTCCTCCATCTTCGCTTCCTATAATGAAATAATAGCACTCACAGAACCTCCTAACTTTTGTCCAAGTTAATAGAAATGGAAGCTGTTATTAAATTATTAGTGTTAGTTTCTAAAAGGATGTATTTATGTTTGTTGGCACATGAACATTACTCTAGTTTCTCTACTGTGATGAGTTTCTGGCTCTCTGATGGTGAGGAGAGCATCAGGGAGCCATATCAGGATGGATCTGTACAATTCTGGGCGTTGGTACTGGTAGAATAGTCTAGGGGCTACTTCAGCTTATTCCTGCTTCCAGTGGTCCCTAAGAAACTGTACATGTTTTGACCACACACCCTACCTATGATGACATGCTTCCTGTCTGGCCATGGGGTGGTACAAAGGCTCTGTGCCAGTTGAGAGCTCCTGCATGCTGGGGAAATAGTTGGTAAGATCTGGTTATTTTCTGGCCCTTTATGCTGAGCAGTTGCTAGTAGAAGATAATGAGCAGAGAAGATTGAAATTTTTCCATTGAAAAAAATGTCTACAGAAAATAGCTTTTAATTGAAAATGAAAATTTTCATGGGGAAAAATCATTTTGGATTATGTTTCCCAGTTTGAATAAAGAACAGGAGTACCTGTGGCACCTTAGAGACTAATACATTTATTTCGGCATGAGCTTTCGTGGGCTACAGCTCACTTCTTCGGATGCATAGAATGGAACACACAGACAGGAGATATTTATACAATAGATATTTGTATAAATATCTCCTGTCTGTGTGTTCCATTCTACGCATCCTAAGAAGTGAGCTGTAGCCCACAATAGCTTATGCTGAAATAAATTTGTTAGTCTCTAAGGTGCCACAAGTGCTCCTGTTCTTTTTGCGGATACAGACTAACATGGCTGCTACTCTGAAACCAGTTTGAATAGGCACTTGAAATTTTGGGTGAGTATCTGAACTGAGGTTTGGTATTGAATACCTTACTTGTCAGGGCCATTCCAGTGCAAGCCATTTTATTGTACTTTATAATGACTGAGACTTTCAGTAGTAAGGAATTAGCAACTTGAACTACATATGTTTATAGCTTTTCCTTACATTGTAAGCCAGCCTAAGCAAATGTGCCCACATGAATTCAATTTGTAGTCAATATAGTCCTTAGCGCCCTGAGAACATTCAACCTACTATATATTAGAATAACTTCTGC